>NW_012156426.1:88040-98071 GCF_000151545.1 Saprolegnia parasitica CBS 223.65
GTCCTCGCGGGCTTGATACCGCTGCGGTGGAGCGACAGCAACTATACTTTTGACATCAAGCTCTGGCTTCTCCTCCGCGACGAGCTCTCAACGATGCGATATGAGAAATCATTTTCTCGACCTCGCGTCGCGCAGCGAGCAGCAGCCGTCCAGCCAAAGCTGGCTCCCACCCCTCTAAACATCGGGCCTGCTCCGTTTAACTACTGGAGTGTGCTCTGGAGATTCTTGGGGCTCGGCTACGTTGTGTCGTCTATCTCTGGATCCATCTCGTACTTAAGTGTCTCTCAAGTCAATTTGGCGAATGATGTCTATTGGGCCACCTTCAACACCACGGGTGCCCACGCCTTCCTCGCCAACTGGCTCAACGAACAACTCGTCCTTGGTAATAGCACCATGCTTGATCTCTCGCTCGATCGACCGAGTATCAACGCCATGGCATCCTTTGCGTCATCGACTGCCCTCGTGGCGTCGCCTCAAAACTATGGCGCCTACCTCCAGCACACGCTACTGAGCTCGATCGAGGCGACGATTGAAGGACTGAGACGCTCGAATGGCTGTGACGCGCCCTGGATCTTTTCTCCGTACTGCTATCTCGACCTGAAGAGGTCGTGGACGATGGCCAACTCGGCCAAGCGCCAAGCGAGGTGCGACGCGAGCATGACGACCAACGGCGCCGTGTACTTGGAGACAGTTCTGCGCAACGTGGATTTCGGCAGCTTTCAGAACTGCTGGGGCACGGGCTTTGAGATTGGTATCGGTGCCGAGCTCAAGTTGTCGTCGGAAGGTCGCGCCTGGCTGGATATGGTTTCTGGTACAGCGCCTCAGTTGAGTCCGAGTGACGAAGCTGTTCACTGGCGGTCGTTTGGCCTCACAACGTACCAAACACAGTGGCAAAATTACAAGAAGCTCGGCGTTCGCAACAGCTACTCGATCATCAACGCGTTTGGCATTGAGTACCCGTTGACGCTGGCGTCCCAACCCGGCACATATCGCCGTGGCAGCCAGACGACGTTCAAAATGTACTGGTCGCTGGCCAACGATCTCTCGGCGGTCGCATCAAACTCGTCTGGTATGGGTGGTCGCAGTCTTTTACGGTCCAGCGCCACCTACGCTTTTACCAACACCTCGCTCGCGAATGTTTACGTGATCAACGCAACTCTGGCGTCGCCATTGTCCCCGGGCTTTCAGCTCATCAGTGCACTGCTGGGCCCGTTTGGCTCGATCGATATGGTGTATGTCCCACCACCCGTCGCCCTACAGCAGCTCGTGTCGTACCTGCTGGATGCGACGCGGACACCGCTCGCTGGCAACGTCGCCGCGCAAGCCGCGTACTTGAACATTACACCGCTCGACCTCTCTCGACCTGTGCCCCTTTCCTGGCTCTCGAGCCGTCTAGCAACCTTTGGAGGCTCGCCGCTGTGCCCGGAAGTGCCCTCTGGCGCCTTGCTTTCTCTCACGGGTCTCGGAAGCCTTCTTTCGTTCGATGGCATTTGCTTGCCGACGACAGGCACGGTCAAGATCCAAGCAACGCGGGCGCAGTACGTTCTTGGCGCGATTCTTGCGGGACTCGAACCCGCCGACAATTTCACCATGATTTGCGCGTCCGATCCCACGTTTACGCGTCAGTGCAGCGCCTACCTGCCCACGACCCTCTCGTTTATGGCCACTTATATGCAACTACCGCCTTGGCTCGTAGCTCAAGTCAGCACTGTCCACGACGCGGTCTACGACTGGAACATTTCGCTTTTGTTTTATGGTCGCAGTGGTGTCAACACATCCCTTGCGCTCTCACTGCACCGCATGAACGTACTCGAGGAGCCTTCGTTCCGCTTCTTTGCGTGGCTTTTCCTCTACGACTGGGTCGTCGGCGTCCGCGAAGTCGTCTCGTTCCAAGGCGATGCTGACCACCTCACACTCATCACAGACATGCAGTCGCCGCTGCTGCAAGCGACACAACCTTGGCAAGTCCCAAGCAACATTGCGCAGTATTTACGAGCGGGTGTTCTCTACGTTACGGGCGTCATGATTGCAATTGCTGGCCTCGCCTTCGTCTACATCATAGCTGGTCGCGGTCATTTCGAAGGCCTCAACATGCTCGAGCTCGGCCGTGTCGGCGGCATTGTCTGGGTCGGAAGGCCATTTTTACTTCTCCGGAGTGTCACGGCCATGGTGGTTCTCTCAACCGCGACCTTGCAGTTGCAGAATTCAGGTTCTTTAAGTCACTTTGCAACGGTCCACGATCCGTGGTACAAGACGCTACTGGCGGCCAATGAAGTCACGTGGCTGATTACGATTGTCAACGACATCTTATTGGTCGCCACGGGACCGTATGCAGCGCACTATGTCGTTCTCAACGGTGTGCTGGTGTGGATCGTCGCTGCGGTCGTATCGATTTGGGCGCCCGTGACGGCCACGCTCTCGGTGAACCTGACGTGCGAGGTCGAGGCGGTCGACTACCAAGTGCTCTGCACCGCGGGCACGATTGCCATTGGCCATCTTGGCCGCATGGCGCTCTTGATGGGACTGGTCCTCGTCGCCCATGGTATCTGCTACGTCGTCGTCAGAAGCTACCACCTTCGCGCGTCGGCGACGGGTGTCACGTCACTGTTTCTCACGTCGGGCGCCAAGTATTTGTTTACGCAATCGCCATGGATGCACAATAATGTCTATTACATGGACCGTGCGTCGGCGGCACTCGTTGGGCTCTTAACACTGCGACTCGGTGCCGAGATGGTCGTGTTCGACATCAAACTCTGGCGCGTGTTTCTCCTCCCGATGCCCCCCAAGACGAGCCTGCCGCAAGCGCTCGTCGTCGCGACACCACTCCGCGACGATGCGTTGCGATAAGAATAAGAAACCTCGCCGTGGTCGTACTCTTGTATTCTCGCTCCATCCAAGAGTTGAACCGAATTCTGCTTTGGTTCGCATCGATATTGCCGGAATCGTAGTTCAGTGTGTGCAACCCCAAGCATGATTTCCATAGCCCTTTTGCAGCGATGATTAGCCCTTTTGCAGCGAAACGAGCATGCCATGAATATCCAACGGCATGCTACGTTCTAGTCGTCGTACCATTCAAGTAGAGTTGACTTCAAAGCTCAGAGGTCGAATAGCACATGGACGAGACCACACTCGACGCGCAAAACACAAAACCAAATGTCAAAACGGACTCGCATGACGTGTCGCAAGTGTATTTGTCTTAAAAGTCGTTTTTCCATTGGCGAAACTGGAAGAAAAGGTCATGGTTCTCGTAGCTGCACATCTCCATGCGCGAGTCACCAAATTTTGGAATCAGCAAGCACCAGCCGATATGGCGCTTGCTGCGAATCATTGTGCCACGATTCCAGTCGTTAAAGTCCCACTCCCAGCGCTGGTTGACTTCGTCACGATTGCACTTGTAGCCGTGCACGAACGGCTTGTTGGCAGCGGGGTTCCACCACGCATCGAGGCACAAGTCGTCTTGGACGTTGCGCAGCATGTTGAATTCGGTCGCTCCGTTGGACTTGAGGACGTGCCAGACCTTGCCGCCCGCGTCGGTCGCGCGGCGCGTGTTGACGATCGTGTTCCAGATCGTCATATACGAGTCGAGGCGTTCGACAGGAACCCAATAGTGAGGCGAGCGTAGCACGCGCTGGACACCCCACTTGTCGGTGAGGTCCGGCCAGTTCAAGGCCGCATCTTCGACACGAAGGTTGCCCGTCTTGTTGGCGGGCACCGTAGTGGTGTTCATCGCGGTGGCGTTGACCAACGCCATGGCCAACACACTGCAGAGGCCGAGGACGCGCAGCAGCGACATGAGACGAGGTCGATGCAAATCGGAAAATGAGGCATATTCTGGCGAAATCCAATACAGCGCGACGGTGGCGATCGCACGTCCTTGCAATCGAGTGCTACGTATACGCTGCTTGACGATGGACACGGATCGCCTGTCGGCGGATTCAACCTCCAAGAACGGTGTAGACATGGTGCGCTACGGGCGCAAAAAGGCCGACGGCGCGTAGAAGCTGCTCTCGATAGACGCGATGCAACAGTGATGTGGACTGCAAAAACATATGTCGCATATCACACCATTGCCAGACCAGATGTGGGTATGCGTCAGACGACGAGCCAGCGTCTGAGAATAGCCGCGGTCGCGCAACGTACCTGCAACAAAGGACGACGAGAAAGGCGGGATGCGCCCTTATTTCTTGCCGACCCTTTCTATTACAGTATTCCTTGGAGACGTAGCCCTCCGTTGGTCTCTGCATGAAAGTGCGACTTGTTGTCTGACCCGAATGACGTCTGAAAGCGAGAGCAACCGTTCATTTCGTCAAGGCTCTTTTCTCTCATTCGGATGGGTGCTTGCTGCTCTCCATGTGGGACTTCGTGCATCCGTGTCTGAGAATTCTTAAAGTGTTGCTTCAGTTGCTGTTGCTTCCCCCTCTCCTAACCACAGGTTGCGACATGGGATCTTGTCGGGCTTTTCCAGGTGCCGTCGGGCGTGGGATTCGCTGCATTTGCGTTTCTAGAGTTGCTAGTCCTCTTAGACTGGTTGAGCTTTTGCAATGCATAAAAGGCATACGGTGGCATCGTGAAGGCATCAATATGCCGTCCACATCCTATTAAACATCAGCAGAACGCATCGCCGATTCTTCTCGATCCTCTCGCGGCCGCTCTTGCACGCAATACACTGTACAAGAAGTGGAGTGGTACAGTTCAACCCGCGGGTGTAGAGACACGAAGTTGTCGTTCCATCGCCCCTCTCGTATCCTTCCCGTCATTTCTACTTTGGCATCTTTGGCATGGCGCAGCTCGTCGTCCTGCGCTGGTGCCTCGTTATGGCGTTGGCTGTTGGCTATGCCGCCGCGATGAACAGCACAGTGCCTGCCAACAAGACGGGCAACCTTCGCGTGGAAGACAGCATGTTGCCAGGCACCGACATCAGCAACAAGTGGGGCATTCAGCGAGCCGTGCGCACACCGTACTGGTGGCGGCCCATCGACTGCCTCGACTCGTGGATGACGATCTGGAACACGATCGTCAACACGCGCCGCGCGACCGACGCGGGCGGCAAGGTCTGGCACGCTCACAAGTCGAACGGGTCGCCGCAGTTTGATATGCTGCGCAACGTCCAAGACGACTTGTGTCTGGATGCGTGGTGGAACGACTATGCGCGCAAGCCGTTCGTGCACGGCTACAAGTGCAGCTACGACGAGCCCAACCAGCGCTGGAGCTTTGAGCTCCCGACACCCGGTGGCGCTGACGGCAGCAAGATTTGCAGCAAGCGCCATCCCGGCTGGTGCTTGGCCATCAGCGCATTCGGCGACTCGTACATGGAGCCATCGTGGAGCACGGACGACAATCTTATGTTTGGTTTTCGTCCGTGGTTGGAAGAATTCTAACGCAGTTATTGAATGCAACGTTTTTTGACGCGCCGACTCAATTCTCAAAGAAATAGGCCCATTTTGAGCTCCACCTTTTCAGAGTAGCAAGCAGAAAAACATCTTGGCAGGCGGTTTATTACCGGGATTACCACTACCAAGTATATTTATGGCCTTGCCACTACGTATGAGTTTTTGTATGTGGTCCATCGTCAAGCTACTTGATCGACCAGAAGCGTCCGCGGTCGTGAGCCAGACCCGTGTTGCGTAGCTCCACTTCGCAAGCAGAAAAACATCTTTTGAGTTCGTATGATGCCTTTAGCAGCCTAGGGAGTACAATACGGTATAGCACAATAATCAATCTACGAGATCGATAGATTAATCAATTGATGGGCACGAGTATCAAGTTGATACATGTGAGTCCACCCATGGATTGATGCAAAACCACGGTTACCATGCTCGCCTCGGAGATCGATCGGTCGCTGGACAGATAGATAGATGGATAGATAAATGGATAAGACAGGAGATAGAATGTGTACATCATTCAGTTCTTAGTATCTGGCTGAACAGCGAGCAATCAATTCCCCTCGCCAACGCTACACAGTTCCAATCTAAAACAACACAACTCGAACCAGCCGATGGCTTAGGCACACACGAGGCCATCGGCGACAACCAGCGACTGGATCTGGCGCCGGACGCGGGCCATTGCATCGTCTTTCGAGGCGTCTTTGGACGGCGCGTTGGTCCTACACCACACCAGAGTCTCATCTCATATCAATGCATCACGCGCGTACGCTTGTTGCCACTGCTGGTAGCACACGGAGACTTCGTACCGCGCCTCTATCCATAATATCTATCAGCACAATGTGGACAAGTTGTCCATGAACCCTTGCAGTGGGCGACGACGGTCTGGTACTTGATCGAGTGCCGGAGCGACGTGAGCTCCTTCATGCGCGCGTGCAGATCCTGGCCAATGGCGGCAAACATCTCGCTGTCGACCGCTTTCTCGGGCGTGAATCCGAGCTTGAGCGGCGTCGCAACGACCGCAAACAAGTCCTACACGCGTTGTGAAGAACGCAGCGTTGCATGGAGGGAGTCGACCTCGCGGCAAGCGGCTTCAAACACCTGCAGCTGCGCTAGGAACGTCTCGATCGATGTAGAGACCAGCGCGCAAAACTCGCCCGGCGCCTCCTCAAAGCGCAGGATGGCCTCGCGACTTGAGAGAATGGCCCCGAGGTCGGCATCGCTGAAGCGACCCGCGTCGTTGAGCACCGACGCGTTCCTAGTTGAGTGTGTTTAGACAACCGGTTCATGACGTGGCAGCGTACGCGACGCGCAGCGTCCTGGCGATTTCCGCGTGCGGCGCCAGGAGGGCATTCAAGCTCTCGGTGAAGGACCGAATCTCAAACTGAATCTGCTTTTCGAGTTTGAGCGGCGTCGCTACACGAGATGCTTCAACTACGAGCACAATATATGGAGTTGAGATGAGTAGACCTTGGAGCGCAGTCTTGTACTTGGCCAAGCTGCGCTGGTACCATTGCTTGAGCTCCGACTTGTGCTTCTTGGCGTTCGCTGGCAAGTGCGTTGTCGCCATGCTCTCGCGCAGCAAGACCACGAGGTCGTTGCGCTTGCGCGTGAGGATGCGCAGAACGCTCGCTTGGGTCTCCATGTCCTGGCGCAGCGTCGGCACATGCGCCGATAGCTTGAGGTACAGCGCCGCGAGCTTGTCGATGCGCATCGCAAAGTGCTCTACGGCGCCATGAGAGCCATGCAGATGCATGCATTGTACTACCTTGGAACTCCTTGTCGTAGACGCGCAGAGCGTTCCACGGCTGTGGCCGCGGGTCCAGCGCCTTGATCTCCGTTTCGAGAAGCTTGCTGTAGCTCAGGACGTCGTCGTAGCCGAGGAAGAGTGGCGTCGCCTGCGTGAGGAGCGCGATCTTGTCGCGCGCCGTGCGCAGGAACGGGCAGAGCTGCGCGAGCTTCTTGGCCGCGAGCGGCTCGAGTACGTCGAGCTCGCCGGTTGCGACGCGGAAGAGGTTGAGCAGCGAGCAGAGGTCGTCGATGATGTCGACGAGCGCGAAGCGGTACTTCTCGACGAGCCGGCGCTCGTAGCGCCCGAGGAGCTCGGTCTCGGACTCGGCGTGGTCGGGCTTGGCCATTTTTTCGAAATTGCACTTTGAGTCCAAGTTCAACGAGTTTTTCGAATTGCGTTTTATGGGTTGAACGTGTGGAAAACGTGTGAAAAACATTTGACACCTGGTAAACCACTCCATATTCACCTTTTTAACACGGGAGCGTGCGTGGATTGGATAAAACGTTGTGGTTTAACCTGCACAGAGCCGAGGTGAAACGAGTTTCGACGGCGCGATCTCGGATAACAACATCACGAAGGCGGCTACCTGGATCGCCACAGACAATTTCCCACGTTACGTGACCGCTCTTGTCCGCTGCTGCCAGCTCATTTCGCCTGCTAATCATGCCGTGCGCCCAACCAGTGCCCCGCCATGGCTCGTCAAGCTCGGACCCCGCGTCGTTCTAACGGCGACTATGAACGGCCGACTGACCGACTACCGAGAGCGACCGAAATTTTACTGGCTTGCAGTGACACACCTTGGCATCCCAGAGACTTTCTACGAGCAACCGGGCCGAGCAGCCTCATTTGTACCTCTACGGCAGCCAGCCTACATCCTTTCGCGATACGGTGACTTTGTGTACCGGGTAGAGCTGAAAGCCGTGGCCGTCCGCGCCAGCTTGCACTTTCTCGGCCACGATGCTCGACACTGCCTTCTCTGCGATGCGCCAGCCCGTGAAACGTACGACCATCTTTTGGTGCGCTGCCCATACGTCCGCGCGATCTGGTGCGCTTTTGCACCACCGATGCGGGGCATTTTGCAGATGCGACTCCTGTCGTCGGTCGCTAGCTTTCTCTACGACGACGTCGCCGCGCCGTACTCGGTCCACACGTCGACCATGCATGCCCTCTGGTCGATCTTACGCGCTTGCGTCTGGTATTGTCGTTGGCTCGATCGCAACAACCGTGTCTTCCGCTCGACGCTGACGCAACTTCCCGCTGCTGCGCTCGCGATCCAGGCAGCTACTATCGCACGACTGCATGTCCGGCACTTGGCTCGTCACGCTGTGGTGCCATCGCTTGACGCACCGACCACGCCTCACGAGCGCATTAGGAAGTCCACCACATCTTGTAATTGCATGTAATTTCAACAACGACTCGCCAAGTGAAACGGGGCAATTGAAATGATTGACTGAAAAATCAAAATTGTTTGAGGTGGCGACGACACGTCTTCCCATCTGGTCTGGTTTGCGTACCGTCACGTGTGGATGCTGCGGACCGATGCTGTGGACCGTTTCTTTCCCGCACGTCGCTGCCGTCGCGGCTTTTCAACTTCAAACAACCGTGTCGGCGAGTGAAGCGCTCCATCGCACTTCGTTAGTTAGAAGGGCGGATCTGCCGTAGCGATCCAACCACGCAACCATCAAAGCGTCTCGAATCGAGACGCTTTGATGGTTGGATGGCTCTAATCATATTCCAGTTTCTTGTATCGATACAAGAAACTGGAATATGATTACAAGTGCGCATATTGATGAGATGCCAGACAATTGGCGTCGGTCAAGACATACTAGTACCGGTACCTCACTGGTGAGCGCTTCGACGCATGGTGGACGAGTCCAGCTTCCTGTTCCTGTCTAAAACCGTCGTAGAAAAAAGACATTGGTCGCGGTGGCTTTATCCCAAAGATACAGCGTGTCGTCGTCCGCGCCGTCGACTGTCATGGCGTGTCACGTGTTGGAACGCCGTAGCATCACGCAGCGACGGGGACATCGGACGACGCGCATCTTGTCCTGCCAGTGTCAACGCCGCTTAACGAGATAGTACCACCAAGGAAACTACCCGGATAGGAAAATGACAAAAAGGGAGTGTTGGGAAAAGCTGCGTCAAAACGGGAATTTGGAAAAACAATAACCATTCACTTAAATTCCCACCAGGGTAATTGGGGTTGTTTGACAAAGTCGTCGCAGCGGACGGGAGGTGGGGTCATGTGAGGTGTTCAGGAAGGTTAAGTTCAGACGGGTGCATTTGACGTTTAACCCTAACTAAATGAGCCGTTTCATCGCGCTTCTTCCTTGTGTTCTTTGTGGCACATGCCGAGCGTTGCCTTATTATGGTGACCTTCTTCAGTGACATTCGTGTCCGGATGGGGGGTATCCGGATAGAAAGAATCGGCGCGTCGGGATCGAACCGGCGACCTCTGGAGGTGGAAGCAGGAATCATAAGTTCAGGAAGGTTAAAGAATTGTTGTACAGGTCTTGTTTGCGGGTAAGGAGGCGTAGGAGGAGAGGGGTACGTGAAGTGCCATTGCATAGCAAAACCAAGTTGATGTTAGTGATGCTCCGCGCGGTCAAGTTCCGCGCACATTTGCACTGGCTCGATAGGGCCGACCAAGCGTGCCTCTTCTGCCCCGCGCACGAGACGTACCGCCACTTCCTCGTAGACTGTGACTTCATCAAGGACGTGTGGAGCACGCTTCACGCCGTCACGGTCCCTTTGGGCGTGACCTTGCCGACTACGCTCTCCGGCTACCTCTACTCGACGCCCAAGACGGCGTCCAGCATGCACCAAGCCGCGTTCCGCTACCTCTGGCCCGTGCTCCG
>NW_012156426.1:98171-120656 GCF_000151545.1 Saprolegnia parasitica CBS 223.65
TAATACACGACCCTACTTCAACAACAGTTGTATTGTTTTTTTTGCAATTTTACCCCGTTTTTGGGTTTAATTTGGGTGCACGTTTCACCCTTTTTTTGACATTGCACCATCCAGATGTTTGTAGTCAGATCGTACGGTCGAGAGATGAGCTGTAGCGATGCCACGTAATCTGGTCGAGTCGACGTTGTACGTTCTAGTCGTGGCGCGCGACAGGCGGGGTGCTTTGCGAAAGACGCCCCTGCCCAGGTCGAGCTCTTGCGCTCGTGGAGTCGGCTCATTTGACACTTTCGTCGCAACGTGACAGTGGCATGGGTCTCCACATCTCGGTCGTGCTCGCTCTCGCCGCCGTCGTGCAAGGCGCGCCGCTCCCGACCAAGAACGCGACGCTGCCCAGCGACAACACGACGGAAACGGCGACGGTCGAGAACGAGTTTCCGGCGCGGCAGTGGGGCCTACAGCGCGGCTGGCGTTACTGGTACAAGGACAATGACGAGTGGGTGGGCATTTGGACGTGGGTAGACTTCTGGACCACCATGATTGGTTCGGAGGTCACGACCACGTGCCGCAAATGCGACGGTTCGAAAGCGTGGCAAGTCTACCAGTCGCCCGGGTCCGACAAGATCGATATGCTGCGAAACGTCGAGACGGACATGTGCCTCGACGCCTACTGGAGCAACGAGGCTGGGAAGCCGATGGTGCACGGGTATCCCTGCAATGTCCAGAACAGCAACCAGCACTGGGACTTTAAGCTCCACAGCCACGAAAGCCGGATCCGACACCGCAAGTTCCACGACTGGATTTTGTTCGGCTCGTACACATTTGAAATGATCCGCATCGACGACGACCGCGCTAATTGGCACGATCTATCGTGGTTCAACTTTGTCCCGTAGATCGCAGACAATATCAACTTGCGATTTTGCATGAGGTTTTAGTGTCCTGTCCTGAAGATGTGCATACTCTTTTCCGTGGAGGGATCAAGCGAGAGGGAGAACTGGAATGACGAAGGTCGACTGGTTTAACGCTAATTTTAACGCTGGTTTGGCGTCGGGGTCAAACACACAGGCCGAAGTACGGACGTGCAAAACGTGGGCGTCGTGTTTTTAGAAGGTCAAAGCTCTTGTGTTGACACCGCCTGTGGTGTTTTACACATTTCACACGCATGTGTGAATCGAAAAACGTGAATTAAACCGTTCCGATTTAACCTTGGTCGGGCCATTTGGACGTTGCGGATATGGAGGCCAAGGTGGCCACGACGGCCGAGCTCCGCAGCGCAGCGCGCGGGACCAAGCGGGCGAGGGCCGACGCGCACGAGATCGCGCCATCGAATGTGGGCTACCGCCTCCTCGAGACGATGGGCTGGAAGGCTGGCGAGGGCCTCGGCAACGAGAAGCAAGGCCGGACCGCCCCCGTCGCCACGTGCTTGAAGCGCGACCGCGCTGGCTTGGGCGCAGCGCCGCTCACGTACCGCGTGACCCACATCGAGAAGCCGCCGCAGCCGATCGTGCAGGCGCCAAAGCGGACGCCAGCCGAGAAGCGACAGCGCAAGGCGGCCAAGGCCCAGGCAGCGCAGAAGGAGCGCATGTACGCGCAGGAGCTCTACTCGGACGACATTCCCGAAGAGTACATGGCGCTCTTCCGATAAACGTCGGCGACAGGAGACTGCGTACGTTGCCCAAGACTCGACTTTCAACACGATGACTCCATATAGTGGTAGATGCCAACGCCCATGCGCTTGCATCGAACGACTTGCTGACGGGACCTGCGCAGCGATCGCCAGCGCTGCAAGACACCGTGGCGCATTGTTGCTGTTAGTATGCTGTGGCTGCACGTGAGGATCACGCCTTGTCGTCGCCGACGCGGTGTCCGCAGACAGTACTCGCTGTACCAACGACGACGTATGCAGTGCGTGCTGGTTTCTCAACCCTACTCTGCTCGCCAAGGGCCTTATTCCGCGTCGGGCTGTCCGATCCTTTATGGCTAGCGCCAACGCGCCGCATCGCCCATGAAGTGAGTTCTTTCGTCATGGCGATGCTACGGACTTACATCATGAAGCTGCCGTTCATTCGGATCCTGAGATGCCATTCGAGGTGCAACGATAGCATGCACAGGCTATACGCAAGCGGCATGGCGGTGACACTGCGGGATGTCTACGTCGCCTGATCCACGCAGCGTCTCGCCATGACGGGGCGCGCTGTGGCTTGACCACCTAGCGACAACCGCAAAAGCAAGCGACAAGGCGTTGAGGCCAACATCTCGACGACAGGCTAGCAACGTCAGAGAGAGCATTTGCTACTAATACGGCCCACACGGGATGGATCTCTCCGTGCGCAGCTCACTCGCAACGACCAAATACTGCCAAGGCCCACGCATTCAGGCGCAGCACGACGTATGCGCAGTCTTTGAGTTCGTTTTTGCCTATATTTGATTTCAACATGAACACGTTCGATTGATTGCTTGATTGATTGTGCGGCCCACACGTCGGCCGACTCGCGCCAACGACAAGGTCGAGCCCTCAAATCCGACGACGTATCTCGTTGTCGATGCAGCGGGTGTCTTTCTACATTGCAAAGGACCTTTGCGACGTATCGGTTCATAATCGCTCCACTAAGCATCGTCAACTCAGATACCTTGCACAATAGAAAGGTGGACACTTGTCAAAATGAGAAAAAAAACATGGGAGTCAACAAGTCTTAACTAACTAGACTAGACGACTAGACGTCGTTGATGAGCGGGACGGCCGCGGCGAACGCGGGGCTTATCGGGTGCATGGACGTGGCGGGGAGCACAAAGACGCGCCAACTCTTGACGTCGAGGACAACGAGGCGCTTCGCACTGAGTCGCCACGTCAAGAGGCCGTCCAAGACAGCGGAGGCGCGGTCCACGTAGTAGACATCGTCGTCCATCCACGGTCCCGGCACAAAGAGAAACTTGGCGCCCGACGACAAGAAGAGCGACGTGACGGGATTCGAAGGCGCGACGCGGACACAAAGCCAAGCGGTTGCAAACGAGAGCACCTGCGAGAGAAGCACGGCCGACGCCAAGACGAGCATGCGGTCGGCGCTACCGATGGCAATGTCGCCGGCGGTACACACCGCGCGCGCGTCGACTTGCTCTAGTCGACAGCGCAAGTCGATGGTCGTGGCCGGCGTCACGGGCGCCGCGATTGTGACGGCGGAGGCGAAGACCCAGACGACGAAGCCGTTGGGAGTGACGTAGTAGGACGCATAGTCGCCCGTAAAGACGAGAAAGATGTCGTTGACGATCGTGATGAGCCATGTGACTTCATTGGCCGCCAGTAGCGTCTTGTACCACGGATCGCGGACGGTGGCAAAGTAACTCAAATAGCCCGAGTTCTGTAGCTGCAAGGTCGCGGTCGACAAGACGACGATGGCCGTCATGCTCCGGAGCAGCAAGAAGGGCCGCCCGACCCAGACAATGCCGCCGACACGGCCGAGCTCGAGCATGTTGAGGCCTTCGAAATGACCGCGACCAGCTATGATGTAGACGAAGGCGAGGCCTGCAACTGCAATCATGACGCCCGTAACGTAGAGAACACCCGCTCGTAAATACTGCGCAATGTTGGCGGGGACCTCCCATGCTTGCGTGGCTTGAGAGAGCGGCGTCGCGAGATCGCCCATGAGCGACAAGCTGCCGTCGTCGCCTTGGAACGAAATGACTTCGCGGATGCCAAAGACCCAGTCGTAAAAGAAGAGCCACGCAAAGAAGCGAAAGCTTCGCTCGCGGTCGTCGAGAAGGTTGAGCACACGCAGCGTCAGCGGCAGCGACGTGTTGGAACTTGTCCGTGCGTAGATCATGGCCGACACATTCATCGCTGCGATCCGCTGCTGCAGAATCGCCACATCCACGGCGATGGACAAAGGTAGCGGCATGTAATCCTGAATGTAGGCGAGGGTGCGGGGCAGGTAGACCGCGCACTGCGCCGTGAACGTCGGGTCTAAGGCACAGATCGCCGTCATGTTGTCGGTGGTCTGAAGCCCAGCGAGGACCGCTGCGAGGATATACTGCTGTCGCGTTGGCTGGACCTTGACGGTACCGGTCGACGTCAAGCAAATCCCGTCATACGATACTAACGTCCCGAGACCCGCCGTGGTAAGAGCACTGCCTGATAAGGCTTCGGGGCAGAGCGGGGATCCCCCAAAGGTAACCAAACGCGCCGTGAGCCACATTGAGGGGACCGGTCGAGAGAGGTCAAGCGGTGTGATGTTAAAGTACGCGGCTTGCGCAGCGAGGTTGCCAGCGAGGGGTGCCCGCGTCGCATCGAGCAGATATGACACGAGCTGCTGCAGGGCGACGGGTGGTGGGACATAGACCATATCGATCGAGCCGTACGGACCCAAGAGGGACGTTGTTAGCTGGAAGCCGCGGGATAGCGGGGACGGCAGCGTCCCATTGATCACGTAAACATCCGCGAGCGAGGTGTTGGTAAAGGCGTAGGTGGCACTGGACCGTAAAAGACTCAGACCGCCGATGCCAGATGTGTTGGATGCGACCGCCGAGAGGTCGTTGGCCAGCGACCAGTACATTTTGAACGTCGTCTGGCTGCCAAGGCGGTAGGTGCCGTCTTGAGAGGATAACGTCAGTGCATGGGGCGTGCCAAACGCGTTGATGATCGAGTAGCTGTTGCGAACGCCGAGCTTCTTGTAGTTTTGCCACTGTGTTTGATACGTTGTGAGGCCAAACGACCGCCAGTAAACAGCTTCGTCACTCGCACTCAGCTGAGGCGCTGTGCTCGAGACCATGTCCAGCCAGTTGCGACCTTCCGACGACAACTTGAGCTCGGCACCGATACCAATTTCAAAGCCCGTGCCCCAGCAGTTATGAAAGCTGCCGAAATCCACGTTGCGCAGAACGGTCTCCAAGTACACGGCGCCGTTGGTCGTCATGCTCGCGTCGCACCTCGCTTGGCGCTTGGCCGAGTTGGCCATCGTCCACGACCTCTTCAGGTCGAGATAGCAGTACGGAGAAAAGATCCAGGGTGCGTCACAGCCATTCGAGCGTCTCAGCCCTTCAATCGTCGCCTCGATCGAGCTCAGTAGTGTGTGCTGGAGGTAGGCGCCATAGTTTTGAGGCGACGCCACAAGAGCTGTCGATGCCGCAAAGGATGCCATGGCGTTGATACTCGGTCGGTCGGGGGGTAGGTCGACCATGGTGGTGTTGCCAATGACAAGTTGCTCGTTGAGCCAGTTGGCAAAGAACGCATGAGCACCGGTGGTGTTGAACGTGGCCCAATAGACATCGTTGGCCAAGTTGACTTGAGAGACACTCAAGTACGAGACGGAGCTACCGATGGACGACACGATGTAGACAATCCCCAGCATTTGGAAGACGAGGGTCAATACTCTGTGACGCCGGCGCTGGTTGACGCTAGGATCGCTCTTCTTCCGAGCCCCCGCCTTGGCCTGTACGTGAAGCGAATGCTCGGACAAGACGGGGCGCGGCAGCACTTTGAGAAAATCAGATGTCGATCGGTCGTCCTTGAGCAAGAGCCACAGTTTGATGTCAAAAGTGTACGCAACGCCTCGAAAGTGCAGGGCGAGCAAGCCCGCAAGGACGCACGCCACGTCATCGATGACATAGTGAGTTGGAGTCGTTCCGGGGGCGGTTGCAATGAAGGCGTCGGCTATGCCACTCACGAGCAGCGACGCCTCCGACTCTTTCGTGCTCAGGTACCGCCACCGGCGCCACGACGTCACACACGCCCAGACGACGACAAGGATGCTGGCTTGGATGACGGCGATCACCACGAGTCGCTCGAAGCTCCCCACCGAGACGACACCGCTGGTACACGTGGCGGCAAAGTCCATATCAACGCTGACACAGGCGCGCTTGATATTGACGGCGATTTCGACGGGACTTGCAACTTCCAGGATAAGAAGGACGAGCCACGAGAGAAGACTGGCCGTCGAGCTGTACGCTTGCGTGCGGTGGCGCGTCAGCAGCACCCACATCTCGTTAGCGACATACGTGAGCCAGGTTGCCTCGCCCGTCACGATCACAGCTTCAATCCAGCTTCGAGGCGTGGCGATAAACCGCGATGCACCAGAAGACGACGTCAGAAGCGACGCGTTGGCCGAGCTCAGCAGTAGCACTGCCGATATACCTCGTAAAAACGCTAGTGGTCGACCGATCCAAACGGCCCCCACGATCCGGTTGAAGAAGAAGAGGTTCAAACCGTTGAACCGGAGCCGCGTCTTGACCGCATAGATTAAAACAATCCCACCGACGCTGACGAGAATCACCGAGGTGGTAACCACAAGGTAGTAGAGAATCTGCGTGGCCGACTGCAGCGGCTGCGTCCCCGTCGTGTAGAGCTGTGGGGTATAGACGTTGGAGATGAGCGTGAGATTGCCGTTGTCGCCTTGGAATGAGACGACTTCGCGATTGCCGAGGACCCAATCAAAGAGAAAGACCCAGCCAAAGAACGCAAACGAGGGCTCGAGCAGAGCTTGTTTGAGGACGACCCACGAGCCATTGGCGGCAGTAGCGTACTGCATCAATCCAATCTCGAGACCAACCTCACTCGCAATCGATGCATTCCAGACCAGCGGTGAGGCGAGGGACTGCAAGAGCTGGTCGACAGCCGCAATAGACGCCGTACAAGCTGCTGTAGATGACGCGGCTGCACAAACGTCTCCGGTCGGTACGGCGGTGCGCGCCAACAGCAGTGCCAATGGACTCAGCAGCAGACGAAGTGGCTTGGGCTTGGAGCAGTCGTGGAAGAAATCAAACGACTGCTGAATGTACGCTGTGCGTGGCAGGTTCATGCAGAGCGGGTCGCCGCCATAGAACGAGAAGTTGCTGCGCCATCCCAGTGGCATGAGGTCGACACTCAAAGCGGCCAAAGACCCGCGGAGACCGTCGCTGCCAAACTGCTGCAATAGGCTCGTCTGAGCTGCTTCGTACGTCTGAACAAGATCAGCAGGCACGGCGAGGAGAAGGCTGTCGACGTTCTGGAAGGGCCCGACGACGCGGCGAAACGCTGCGGGCTGCTTGGCAAACTGCCCAGAGACAGCGGTATTCCCGAGGGCGACTTCAAGGTCGACGATGGGTAGCGCGGATGAGATATTGGTCCCAAAGTGCCGCGACGAGCCGCGAACGAAGCTGCGGTTCGCCGACTGGGCGATGCGAATGTCATTGAGCGGCAGTGAGAAGAGCTGTGCAGACGTCCAGGGCCCCGTGCCTTGGGCAAAGTTCTTGATGGTCACGAGCTCCCGCAGTCCGATTGCATTCTCCAAGACGATGCTTTCCGTGATGCCGGGTTGCCACCGGTTCTGCCACTGCAGCTGGAACCGATCCAAGTCGTACTGGCGCCAGTAATTGAGCTCATCACTGATGGTTGTCGTATTGCGGGCTTGCGAGACTTGACTCAAAAAGGCTTGACCTGTTGCGGATTCTTGCAGTGCCCGTGTAAGAAGTCTGAGCCACGCAGTGTGCTGTACCGTGGCACGGTCGGAGATGTGTGTAGTAGAATGCAAATATGAAAGTGATATTGTTCGTTATGTAAGCTAGACCAGTGGTAATCTGTGCATAGTGTGTAGTTCTGTTGGTCTAGATCGTTAGCCGCTGTGGGATTTCCAACAGCCCGCTCGTACGCAATCGCAAAGCGACTGTTGACGCCGCCCCACGTCGCCATGTAGTCGGCCCAGACCACGTTGCGCAAGATAGCCTCGAGGTACACGGCGCCATTGGTCGCAAACTGGTCCTTGCAGCGCTGCTGACGAGTAATTGTGTGCGCAATCTCGAACGTTTTGTTAAAGTCGACCCAGCAGTGTTGTACGTTCATGCGCATCGACCACGCGGCGCTGAGTGTGCGTAGCTGCGGCACGGCGTACTCGATGGACGTGAGCTCGGTCATGAGAATCCGGCGAGAGTAGGTTGGCGATATACTGGTGGTGGCGATGGACGCGTTGTAGAGCTTGTTCATCGTTGCGTGGGCGGCATAGATACTGAGGGACGATGTCGTGGTCAGCGCCAGTTGGGCGTTGATGAGGTCGATGAGCAAGGCTTCCCCGCCCGTGGGGGTAAAGCCGGCCCACCATAGATCATTGGCCAGACTTGGCGAGAGGAGCGAGAGGTACCAGAGACCGATGCCGAGCGAGGCGATGAGGTACAGAAAGACCTGCAATAACGAGGGTTGACTGGTGCTTGGAGGCAATCTGGACGTTGATAGATGGCGCGAGTTCCAGCGCTTTTGTGGTAGATGGTAGCATTGAGTACGAGGGTAGCTCACTGAAAATGAAAAGTGCGACTCAAATGGCTGGCGTTCAGTGTCCAGTGCTGTGCTGGGACGATATGCAAATACATTGTATCGTTCGCTGCAACGGCTGCCTATCTTGGCAACCGAAACGCCAAAATATATTTATCTATCAGATAAAATGCGATTGTGGGTCGAATTATCGTCTTGGTCGCAACCATATGTCACTCGATTTGAAGATCTTTCGAGTCCAGGTTGCACGCAAGCAGGCGCACTATCCAACATCAAATACTAGGCGTGTGCTCAAGGCGTGAGCGCGTCACGCGACCGATTATAGCACTTGACCATGTAATAAAATCGTGGGTTGCCACGCGGCAAGGGCGGTTGCGTCGCTGCTAAAACGAGCGATGCGCAACCGCCCGAGTGCGTTAAAATAGCCCACTGCTCGCCTCTATATATCACACAGTGCAACGGTAGAATCTCTGGTGTAACGCACGAACAGTGTGTACCTTGTTGAAATAGTGCAAGCAGTTGTGCAAGCATCGCTGTGGAGTAGGAAATGGAGCATCCACAAGCTTTCAAAAGGGCGAGAAAGTACGAGCGTGTGTAGAAACAACGCTGCTGGCGGCATTCAGAGACGCCGCATTCGTTTCAACAACGGCCCATACAAATGACGACTAAGGTCAATAAAACATTGGGCTCCGGTGTCGTCAACGATGGTCTCCAAGAATGGATATATCGATGAAATATATTCTCAGAGGAGGTGGTTTCTGGTGGCGGCGCTTTGCTTGCGCTGGGTCATTGGGGACCCGCTTTTCACCTACCCCGGATGCTTTTACGCTGATGCGCTCGTGGAGTGTTCTCGCCTGGGCTGAGCCTTGCACAGTGCTACGGCTATTTCGATGGCAAAGGACGAGTTTTGTCGCGTACAATGAATTAATGGCGCTTTCACAAGGCCTCTTCGCTCAGAGGAGGAAAAAGGGCGATAGGACTGCATTACCGCTGCACCTCGCGGCGGGTTGCTTAGCGGAGATCAAAAACTAGAATTGCTAGGCTCTGTCGACCAGTCGTTGGTTTCGCTGAGCCGCCTTGGCTTGAAAAGTCCGCTTCGACTCGTTGCAGGCGCGTAACACCCATTTGCGGCACCAAGCCGCGATTTTGAAAACCTGTGTTTGCGCCTTCAAGGCATCGCCAGGGTCGATTTCGAACAAGGTACATCAAACAAACAACAATGCAGGACGAGGGACGAGCCTCGGATGTTTACGTTCCCGCTTTTCGCCGTGCGGTTGGAGTGGTTGCGTCGACTCTTTTGAGAAAACACGCCATGTTATGTTAAAAAGAAAGCATTGCCAACCGTCAATCTCTCAAACCTCACATATATAAACAATCCACTGACTAGTTGTCGTTGAGAAGGGGAACCGCCGCGAGAAAGTCGGTTTTCGTTGTTTGCGGCATCAGCTCCAGCGGTATCGTAAACACCCGCCACGTCTTGATATCGAGGACGATCAGGCGCGTCTCGCTATAGCGCAGCGTCAGGAGTCCGTCGAGGACAGCGGACGCGCGGTCCACGTAGTAAATATTGTCGTGCATCCAGGCGTTCGGCACAAACAAATATTTTGCACCCGACGATAAAAAAAGCGACGTCGGCGCGCTTGCCGGCACCTCGCGCAGACAGCGCCGCGCAATCGCAAACGAAGCGATTTGAGAGACGAGAACCGCCCCCGCCAGGAGGAGCATGCGCTGGGGACTACCGATTTGAATGGTGCCCGCAGTGCACGCGGCATCGGCGTCCACTTGACTCAGTTGGCAGTGCAGCTGGATGGACGAGACGGGTGCCACGGGTGCTGCCAGCGTCAACGCGCCCGAAAAGACCCAAACGACAAAGCCGTTGGGCGTGATGTAGTATGCTGTGTATGCGCCCGTCACAATGAGAAAGATATCGTTGACGATCGTAATCAGCCACGTGACTTCGTTGGCGGCAAGCAGCGTCTTGTACCACGGATCCCGGACCGTGGCCAAGTAACTCATAGAACCCGAGTGCTGCAACTGCAAGGTCGCTGTCGACAAGACGACAAGGGCCGTGACACTCCGGAGAAGTAGAAATGGCCGCCCGACCCAGACAATCCCGCCGACGCGGCCGAGCTCGAGCATGTTGAGGCCCTCAAACTGGCCTCGAATGACAAGAATGTACACAAAGGCGAGCGACGCAATCGCCATCATGACGCCGGTAACGTAGAGGACACCCGAGTGGAGGTAGCGAGCAAAGTTATCGGGGACTTCCCACGCCTGCGTCGGCTGCGACAGAGGCATTTGGAGGTCGGTCACCAAGGCAAGGCGTCGCATGTCGCCTTGGAACGCGATCACTTCGCGATATCCAAACACCCAGTCGTAGAGGAAGAGCCAGCCGAAAAAACCAAAGTCTCGATCGGTCTCGTCGAGAAGATTGATCATGCGCAGCTCGAGGGGTGCGGTCAAGGTTGTGCGGGCATAAATCATAAGCGAAATGTTCATGGCGCGAATGCGCGTCGCCATGTCTGCGATGTTGGAGATCACGTGCGGTGGAACCTCCATGTAGTCGCGAATGTACGTTCTTGTTGTTGGCAGGTACACGCGACATTGCGTGGTGAACGCTGGGTCGAGCGCGCACACGGCCGAGAGGTTGCTGGTCGCGGATGTGAGATTGGCAAACAGACTCCCGAGAACGTATTGCTGGCGCGTTGGCTGGAGCTTGGCAGAGACGCCCGTCGCCACCAAACAGATGGCGTCGAACGACAGGAGACTCGTGAGACCCAAATTAGTTTTTTGGCCAGAATTGAACTCGGTGCAGAGAGGCGACCCGCCGTAGGTGAAGACACCTGTGGACAGCCACGCCTTTGGCGCAGGACGGGAGAGGTCCAATGGCGTGATTGCGCGGTAGGCACTTTGAGCGCTGAGATTCCCAGCGAGCGGCGCACGGGTGAGCTCCAGCAGCGACGACATGAGCTGCTGCAACTCCAGCGGTGGCGGTACATAGATCATATCGATCGAGCCAAACGGTCCAAGATACGAAGAAATTAGTTGAAGCCCTCGCGATAGCGGGGACGGCAGCGTCCCATTGATCACGTAAACATTCGCGAGCGAGGTGTTGGTAAAGGCGTAGGTGGCACTGGACCGTAGCAGACTGAGACCGCCGATGCCCGAAGCGTTCATGGTCACGGCTGAGAGATCGTTGGCCAGCGACCAATACATTTTGAATGTTGTTTGACTGTCGAGACGGTAAGTACTCGCCAGTGACGCCAGCGTCAGCGGGTACTCAATGCCAAACGCGTTGATGATCGAGTAGCTGTTGCGAACGCCGAGCTGTTTATAGTTTTGCCACTGCGCCTCGAATGATGAAAGACCAAACGACCGCCAGTAAACAGCTTCGTCACTCGCACTCAGCTGAGGCGCTGTACCAGAAACCATGCCCAGCCAAGCGCGACCTTCCGACGACAACTTGAGCTCGGCACCGATACCAATCTCAAAGCCCGTGCCCCAGCAGTTCTGAAAGCTGCCGAAATCCACGTTGCGCAGAACGGTCTCCAAGTACACGGCGCCGTTGGTCGACATACTTGCGTCGCACCTCGCTTGGCGCTTGGCCGAGTTGGCCATCGTCCACGACCTCTTCAGGTCGAGATAGCAGTACGGAGAAAAGATCCAGGGTGCGTCACAGCCATTCGAGCGTCTCAGCCCTTCAATCGTCGCCTCGATCGAGCTCAGTAGTGTGTGCTGGAGGTAGGCGCCATAGTTTTGAGGCGACGCCACAAGAGCTGTCGATGACGCAAAGGATGCCATGGCGTTGATACTCGGTCGGTCGAGCGAGAGATCAAGCATGGTGGTATTGCCAATGATGAGTTGTTCGTTGAGCCAGTTGGCGAGGAAGGCGTGGGCACCCGTGGTGTTGAAGGTGGCCCAATAGACGTCGTTGGCCAAGTTGACTTTCGAGACGCTCAAGTACGAGATGGAGCTACTGATGGACGACACAATGTATACGATCCCCATAAGCTTGGTCGCTAGACCCATGACGAGGCGCCGCCGCCGTTGATTGATGTTGGGCGTTCTCTTCTGCTGCAGGCGCGGCAGCGGGTTGATTTTGACGGAGCGGTCGACCAAGACGGGGCGCGGGAGCACTTTGAGAAAATCAATCGTCGACCGGTCGTCTTGCAACAAGAGCCACAGTTTGATGTCAAAGATGTACTTGACGTCGCGGAAGCGCAGTGCGAGCAAACCTGCAAGCACACACGCGACGTCATCGATGACGTACTGTGTGGGGGTCGTGCCAGGGGCAGTAGTCATAAACTCTTCGGCAATACCACTCACGAGTAGGGAGGCCTCTGACGCAGTTGTGCTAAGGTAGCGCCATCGGCTCGAGAGGCGAAGTGTCGTCCACACGAGGACGAGAACGCTTGCTTGGATACTGACCACCACAACCAGTCGGCTGGAACTACCGACGACCAGTGCCCCGCTCGAGCACGTGACTGCATAGTCCATGTCGACGCCGACGCAGACACGTTTTAAGCTGCCAGAGACTGTCACCGGACTCGCCATTTCGAGAAGAAAGAGGATTAGCCACGAGAGCAAACTCGCGGTAGAGCTGTACATTTTCGTGCCATCCCGCGTCAGTAGCACCAAAATATCATTGGCGACATAGGTCAGCCACGTCGCCTCGCCGGTGACCACGATGGCTTCAAACCAGCTCCACGGCGTGGCACTAAACCGTGATGTCGCCGGAAACAACGTTGAGAGCGAGGGTTTCGCCGAGCTCAGCAACAGCACTGCCGATATACCTCGTAAAAAAGCTAGTGGTCGACCGAGCCAAACGGCCCCCACGATCCGGTTGAAGAAGAAGAGGTTCACGCCGTTGAACTGGAAGTGCGTCTTGACTGCATATACCAAGACAATCCCACCGACACTGACGAGAATCACCGAGGTGGCGACCACAAGGTAGTAGAGAATCTGCGTGGCAGACTGCAGCGGCTGCGTCCCCGTCGTGTAGAGCTGTGGAGTATATACGTTGGAGATGAGCGTCAGATTGCCGTTGTCGCCTTGAAATGAGACGACTTCGCGATTGCCGAGGACCCAATCAAAGAGAAAAATCCAGCCAAAGAATGCAAACGAGGGCTCGAGAAGTGCTTGTTTGAGAACGACCCACGAGCCATTGGCAGCAGTAGCGTACTGCATCAATCCAATCTCGAGACCAACTTCATCCGCCACCGATGCATTCCAGACCAGCGGCGAGGCGAGGGACTGCAAGAGCTGGTCGGCAGCTGTGATGGCAGAAACGCAAGCTGCTGTCGGTGAGGCCACGGCGCACATGTCCTCGACGATAGTTCGACTTGAAGTGGCGGCGCGCGCCAACGCCATCGCGACCGAGCTTGACGTCACGACCAGTGGTTTCGGCTTGGAGCAATCGTCGTAAAAGTCAAACGATTGCTGGACAAATGCCGAGCTAGGCAAGCCCGTGCACACGGGGTTACCACCAAAGTATGCATGGTTGCGCCACGTGAGCGGTCTCAGCGCCAGCGTTGCGGGATCTGATTTCGCAGCTCGCTGGGCGTGCAGTCGAGCGCGTGCCGCCGCAAAAGCGTCGCGAAGGGATACCGGGGGACCCCGATAGAGGCAGTCCACGCTCTGGAACGGTCCAATGACATGTCGAAAGAGCGCGGATTGGTTGAAGAATTGACCCGAGACAAGCGTGACACCACCAAATACTTCAGGGTCAACGACAGGCAGCATGGAGGAGACGTTGGTGTCAAAGAAGCGCGACGAGCCGCGAATGAGACTGCGGTTGTTGAAGGCTGCAAACCGAAGGTCGTTGAGCGGAATCCAAAAGAGAACAATTGATGTGTATGGACCCGTACCCTGAGGAAAGTTCTTGATCGTCACAAGCTCCTGCAGTCCGATTGCATTCTCCAAGACGATGCTTTCCGTAATGCCGGGCTGCCACCGACTCTGCCACTGCAGCTGGAACCGATCTAAGTTGTACTGACGCCAGTAATTGAGCTCATCACTGATCGTTGTCGTATTGCGGGCTTGCGAGACTTGACTCAAAAAGGCGTGTCCTGTTGCGGATTCTTGCAGTGCCCGCTCGTATGCAATGACAAAGCGACTGTTGACGCCGCCCCACGTCGCCATGTAGTCGGCCCAGACCACGTTGCGCAAGATAGCTTCGAGGTACACGGCGCCGTTGGTCGCAAACTGGTCCTTGCAGCGCTGCTGACGAGTGGTTGTGTGCGCAATCTCGAACGTTTTGTTAAAGTCGACCCAGCAGTGCTGTACGTTCATGCGCATCGACCACGCGGCGCTGAGTGTGCGTAGCTGCGGCACGGCGTACTCGATGGACGTGAGCTCGGTCAAGATGATGTGGCGAGAGTAGGTTGGCGATATACTGGTGGTGGCGGTGGACGCGTTGTAGAGCTTGTGCATCGTTGCATCATCTGCGTAGATACTGAGGGCCGACGTTGCGGTCAGCGCCAGTTGGGCGTTGACAAGATCGATGAGTAAGGCTTCGCCACCCGTGGGGGTAAAGCCGGCCCACCACAGGTCGTTGGCCAGGCTTGGCGAGAGAAGCGAGATGTACCAGAGACTGATGCCGAGCGAGGTGATCAGGTACAGAAGACCTGCGATGACGAGAGCGGGCTGGCGTCGCGAAGCGGGTGTCGTGATGAACATGGTTTCCAGTCTCGTTGCTAAAAACAAAGTGACGCTACAGATAACAATAACCACCACACAGTCTATTTATAACAACATAGCAGCTCGTGTCACCAAAATGTGGTGGCGCCGAATCAGAATTGACTGTAAAGCCAGTCCGTCGGCATGGACTGGACCGCTGTGCGCAGTGCCATCGCCGACGACTCGCTGTACGCGCCGCGAATCTCGAGCGCACGCAGCGCAGTACAGTGGGGTAGGGCAGCAGATAGAGCCATGGCGCCGATATCCTCGATCAGTGCCATCTTGAAGCGTAGTGTCGACAACGCTGGAAGAGACGGCAGCACCTCCACGAGTGGCGTCGCATCACTGATCCCGATACCTTTGAGCTGCAAGCACGAAAGGTGTGTCATGGTCGGTAGCACGGCTGCGAGCTGATTGATGAATGTTACCGGGCACAAGGCAGAGTTGGCCGCCAAACGAAGCGTTTTTAATCGGGTTGCCGACATGAGCGAGATACAGAGGTTGCGCGCGAGACTCTCAGACGACTCATCGCGCGGCGTGTCCGAATTGGTCCAGCGAAATACACGCAGAGTGGACGGTAGCGGCTGTCCATCCAGACCAAACGAGTTGATGTACGGAACGTTCTTGATCTCGAGTTCTTCAAGCGTTCTCGACTGCGATATCGCGCTTGCCAGCGCTGGACCGAGACCGTCACGTCCATCGTCGTGCATTGCAACCTTGCAATGCACGAGCCGAAGGGACTTGGCCGGGCAGCGAGCCAGCCAGGCAACGAGGCCTTCGACACTTGACGTCGCGAGTTGGGAGACTGCAAAAGCACAGCCATCAATGTCGACATTGGCAAGGCGTGGAAGGTAGACCATGCCCGCAAGGACAGCGTCAATGTTGGCGAGGTCCCCGTCAAAGTCGTCCCAGTCGGCATATGTGACGCGCAGCGCGTGCAGTCGGGGGCACGCGATGAGCGCGTCACGCAGCGTTGCGCCTGCGTTCGGCGGCGACTGGGCAGCATCGATAAAATCAATCGTAGGTTCGAGCTCCACTGACGTGACGAGATGCGCAATCGCGTCGACGTACCGCAGCCACTCGGCGAGATTGCTGATTGTTACCGAGACGCGCGGGACAAATGGCGCGGCGGCCGCGACGTACGCGACGATCGGCGCCGCGTCCGTGTTGTAGTATCTTAGATGGTAGCCGTTCAAGGACATGGTCAGTCCGGAAAAGGTGCAGCGCGAAAGGGCGCCGCGGATGTCCTGGCCCCACGTGCGGACGTGCTCCATGGCTGGTGTGCGCTCGGGCAGAAGGTCGAGGAGCGCCACAAGCGTCGCATACGACGGTATGTACGACGCAATGTGCTCGATCGTCTCTAGCGCAAGGAGCATCGGTCAAGTCTGGTCGAGATGGTGCCAAATGGACAACCAATCACTACAGGAGTGAATGATGGTGTTTAAGACCAGCACTCACATCCCGCCGGTCCACGGCGAAATGTAGACAAAGATGCGGCATCAACTATCGCACGACTGCATGTCCGGCACCTGGCTCGTCGCGCTGTGGTGCCATCTCTTGACGCGTCGCTCATCGCTCATTGAGACGACCCTTGGTGTGCACGTTATCTGGTCCGTCGCACAATCTTGGATCACGACCACTACCGCTCCTCGCTGACGCACCGGCCACGCCTCACGAGCGCATTAGGAAGTTCACCATATCTTTGTAATTGCATGTAATAATTCAGTTCAACAACAGCAAAGATGCGGCATCTGGAGGCGCAACAAAGTTGAATCTCAACGTCTCAATTTGAGGCGTTTTTGACGTGAGCCGCTCAAGCACCAAGGTTCGGTAACGCATTGACATTCATAATCATGGACAAATCTCTCTCAGAACCGAATGTCACTACTGCTCTTACAGAAAACCGTACTAGTACGGTCTATCAGACAAGGGCTCTACAGCAGGGAATATCCCTTGGAGACGGCAAGTATGGATATGCGCTCCTAGACCATACATATGAAGTGCACAATTGATGAGGAACGTACGCGAATGTGCTGCCTTCCCGTATCCCTGCCCAGTGTTTCTGTCTTTAAAGAGGCCGTCTACACATAGTACACTCTGCGACATATTCTCAACGGGTCTCTTCTTAATGCATGCCCCACGAACAAGGAGCAAGTCAGTATAGATGACAGCGAGGCGTCGCTATCTCGGACCAGTCTACGTCGGGGCGCTCTATCGAAGCGCTACGTACTCGACGCGAGGGCATTGGCTAGACGATCGCAGTCCGCGCAACAGTACAAGCGAGTGAGGTTGAGCGAGCAACCTATACCTTTTTGCGATACTTGACGATAAAAAATGCGTCATTGTCGTCTACATATATAAAGCAAAGTACGCGACATTTCAGGCGGTGTAATAATGTCTACAAGCGATACGTTGTGTAGCTGCCCGAGACGACGCCGGGTGTGTTGCTTTTGTTGGCGAGTTTGTTTTTGAGCCAGCACGTGCCACTGTTGATCGCGAACCCGACGCACCCGCTCGTCGATGCGCAGCCGTTACAGCACTGCGTGCGCTGCGACATCGCGTCGCCGAGGACTGGAAAGCTGCGAATGTCGTTGCCATAATAGTCGGTGTTGCTCGCAATACTGCCGCACTGGGCTGCGCTGCCCGCAGATGCCGAGATGCAGTTACGACAGGGCGCCGCATTGAGGAGCTGGCTCTTGAGCCAGCACGTGTCGCCGTTGATGGTGAAGCCCTTGCAGCCGCGCGTTTGCGTACAGGCGCTGCAGCACACAGACACCTTGTCTTGGTTGGTGCCCGAGACGTGGACGTTGGCGATGTCGTTGCCATAGTAATCGATTTCGTTTTGCACATTGGCGCACTGGCCGCCATTCAGAGGCGGGGCTTGCGTCGGGTATGCGCCGCTAAACGCTGCTGAGAGGCAGTGGAGGCAAGGCACAGCAACGTCGAGTTTGCTCTTGAGCCAGCAAGTCTCCCCGTTGACGGTGAAGCCCTTGCAGCCGCTGGTCGCTCTGCACGCGCTGCAACAAGCTGTCACTTTGTCGTGGCTGCTCCCCGAGACGCGCCGATTCCCAATGTCGTTGCCGTAGTAGTCGACCTCTTTTTGAACCGTCGCACACTGACCGCTGGGCAAGAGCGGTGCTTGGGTCGGCGTGGAGGTAACGAACGCCGCCGAAATGCAGTGGAGACAGGGCACTGCATTGACAAGCTGGCTCTTGAGCCAGCACGTGTCGCCGTTGATGGTAAAACCCTTGCAGCCGGTCTTTTGCGTACAGGCGCTGCAGCACGCAGACACCTTGTCTTGGTTGGTGCCCGAGACGTAGACGTTGGCGACGTCGTTGCCAAAGTAGTCGACACCGGTCGCCACGTCGGAGCACTGACCGCCGTTCAACGACGGTGCCGACGACGGTGTCGTCGTTGGTGCGGGTGCAACGGCGGGCGCCGACCCCTGATCATTGCCTTGCAGTGGCACGCAGTTTTCTACACACCGTACGTTTATCTACCGCGATTCATGAAACGGGGGGCGTACTGTAGACTTGCCACTGGGGCTGGTGCAGCGCGAGCCAATAGAAGCGCAACAAGCACCCGTTCGGACCACATTTTGTGTAATCCACGGGCAGACGCGCTTCGGGGGCGGCTGGGAAGTTGGTCGCGCAGTCGTTGTTTTGAAACACGCGCGTGCTGTCGAGCCAGATCTCGCACGGACCCGTGTGGCTCGGGATGAACCCCTCGCCCGTGTCGGGGTTCTTCCACGTCATCTTGCCATCAGACGGAATGGCCTTGGCAGCAACATTTGGCAGCGTGTTGCCGCAGTCTGGGCCGTGCAAATCGAGCAAATCCCGGAGTGTCTTGTACTGCGTCTGGGCCGCAAACGCCTTGTTGAAGTTGGCGACATTAGTCTGCGGCGAGTCGTCAAACTTGCCGGGTAAGAACGCTTGGATGATGGCCACGTAGGTTGTCCGCATGATATTGGGCGCAAACTCGGCCAGGGGACTGGAAATGACGCCGTGACCAGAGATGAAAGGCACGGCGAGCGCGAGCAGAGTCGCTGTCCGCTGCATTTGCGTAAAAGGAGCAAAAACAAAAATGATGTGCGGAGTGGGTTCGCATGTGCTTGCTCCTGGACAGCATCGCCGTCGTTTCGACGCGTCCGATCTCGGTAGATTCCCGCGTCGTCAACGCACATTAAAATGGCGTTGATTCTGAAAACGACACCTGCTTATCGAAGAGGAACATCGCGCGAACGGTCCAAAGGAACGCGCACGGCACAACGACGCTGCCGGTGGCGAGGTGCGTCTCTTCGCCTGCTAGTGTGCGCGAATGACAAGCGTCCAAGCGCGTTCTGCGCGGGTTCGAGTCGAACAACAGAACATCATGATGATCATTGCGCCAGAAGCGTTCCATGCGTCGTAGTCACTAGTCCATAGTACGTACAAAGGGGCGGGCGACAGTTCATTCATTTACACGCTGTGCCAGGCTCGACAACTGGGATCCAACACCCTTGCTGCGCGACTCTTGCATCAACTACATGTTGCCTTGGGTATCGTTGCGGCAACCAACAGGTCCTTGGCGCGCGAGGTGCCATCGATTGGTTAACGGTCTCTCAAAGCGCTACTGCAACAGCACAGCGACTAAAACGTTGCCTAGAATGCAGCGGTAGCACCCATCGAACGTGGTGGAGCCACATGTGGTAGTTTCATTGCGTAGCGGGAGGACCAGATTTTCTACCAATCGGGGCCGGGAGCGAGCGACACGCAGAGCCCAACGTCCCCAATTTAGTATTCCGCAACTCGGCAACAAGTGTTTTCTAACCCACCCGCCTTCCCAGACGGGCGGCGGGGAATGTCAACATCACATTTCCCCCGCACGCCACTCGCGACGACGGTGTGGTACGAGTCGTACAGCAGCCAGGAAGAGACAGTAGGCTAGATACTCACTTGTCCCTTGCCCGCAATGCCACTTCAAATTGGCTACCGGTCAATCGAATCATCGTCTAGTACCCCACTCGAGCGTCGTACAAGGTGAAACTACACTGTACCGAACAGTTGATAGGTAGTTGGATCCAAAGCTACAAAGCTACTATACGGTTATGACAACATGTATGGATAACGTCGTCTTTACTAAACACGACCAACGCTACAGAACGTGTACTCGTCATCGCCGCTGTCGTCGATTATCATGGGCAGCTGGTGCGCATACGACAAGATCTCATTGCGATCCTCCGCGACGAGGGTCACTCGTAGCGTGCAAGTAGCCAGCGGCACCAGAGCGTCCAAGAGACGGCACGCTCCTCGTAGATGCAGTTGATTGTTTTGCACGAGGTCCAGCGCCAACGGCCAGGTACGAGAGCCGAGTGCGCTGGCAACGTCAGCCACCGCATCCTCGTCGAGGTTGCAGCATGCCAATCGCACGTACGTAATGTTGGCACGACTGAACCAATGGCGCAGTGCACGCTGCATCGACGCGCGCGGGCCTTCACCCAAATAGACGTTGCGGAACGAGATATGCTCCAGGCGCACAAGGCCACACGTCCAGTCCAGAAGCAAATTGACCTCCTCCGCCGACATCAAAAACGTGTCGAAGGATACATGGCGGAGGCAATCGTGTGCGATGGGAGCGGGCAAGTGATCCAGCATTCCAGGACCCAAGCAGAGCGTCTCGAGGGCTGGCAGCGTTGGAAGCCACTCGACGACGAAGCTGAGATCATCCATGGCAGTGACGTCGAGGCGCGTCAAGCGGCGTCGATCGACAAGCGACAGCAACTTTGCGACCGACGACTGGTACACACCATCCAAGCGCAGCTCGGTCACGTGCGATAACGTCTTCTTGGTGGCTACGAGCGCGTCGACGAGCGCGTCGATATCAGATCCATCGAGCTCCATGCTGTGGAGCTCGAGGCTTTGCAGCGACGGCGCGGTTGTTAGTGCGTCGGCTACGCGAGCATCATCAAAATGCCCAACGCAGGCCAGACACAGATGGGTAAGCGTTGCAATCTGGGGCCACGCGAGCAGTGAAGTCATGTCGATTGCATCCGTGTCGTCCCCATACATGCCCTTCGTATTGTCCCACGGGTCCCGTGCAAGCGAGAGCCGCCGCACGCTTGGCGGTAGCCATCGGCGGAGTCTGGTAAACATGCCGATCGAGACACCAATGTGCGCCAGGCGTGTGCAGCGTGGCAGTGCCGCTGCGATCGCGTCGACGTCCCAGTCGTCGTCGTTGGAGGCGTGAATCGACGTGATCGGCCATGCTGTGAGGAAGGCGATGAGCTCGCGACGGCCCGAGATCGGGAGGTCGCGGAAGCGCCGGATAGCAATCGATGGCAGCGCCGGCAGCGCCAATAGGGCCAATGGACGGTACGACAGCGCGACGTCCTCGAGGCAGATGACCGGCCATTGCTCCAGAAAGGCCGCAGGCGACTGCAGCAGCGTGAGGAGCGCCTCCAGCGGTGCACTTCGCATGTGTGCTGGCAGCGCCACAAGCAAGGCGCGGGCGTCGTACGGTGATGCCACGTAGGGTACGATTGCAGTCGCCGCCAGGACCACGACGTCGGCTGCTGGCATCACGGTTGTCACTTCGTGATCGTAAGCGGATATATCCGGATAATTCAGAGCCTGCCTGTGGATTGTTGGCTTTTCGAGCATATATGACGCAGAGATTGACTTGTATGCGGCCTCTTAACGTTGTTTGGATAGCGTGGATACTACACATTGGATTATACAAATTCCAGGATCAACATCGCGACGCGAATGAGCGAAGACGTGTACCAACACGTCAAGCGTCAAGCAGAGGCGCACCACGGCGTGTCCATGATGTATCGACCGTGCAAGGATTACAGTCTACATAGCCCAAGTCGCTAAGCCAACTGGTGGATTGCCATCACTTCCATATTGTCTTAGCACAGTGCACATCTATGTTAGCACGGGACGACGTACTATCGGCCACCGAATACGCGCCGGTGGGCTGGATGATTCGTCCCGCCACTGGTGGGTTTGGTCCTATAGCAACGCTTTTATTGGACAGAATATCGACCAATGAAACGCATGTATTTGTGATCTTGGCAACCGCTCAAGATTTTGTAGTTTGGAAAAAGCGTTTCGTCATGGCTGCCAAGCCGACTGTAGCTCGTCCTCGGTACCTCCTGGTAGTCGACGCCGTCGCAATCTCGATCGTCCAGTGCTTGGCCACCGCCGACGATGCGCTGGCCTTTCTCACTTCCATGCCGGCGTCAACGTTGAGCGCGCCACTTGCTGCTCTCTTGGTGCTTCTTCGCGCTCCCAACGTCCTTACCACGTGGCCTGTAATCTGCCTCGAACATATCGACTCGGTATACCAGTCCCTCGCGCTCGCAGCGCTTCCGGCACTCCCCGGCATTCGCATTTGCTGGTACCGCGGGCTTCAAGACGTACTCGGTAACCGCTACAGCAGCCTCGGTGCATTCCTCACTACGTGGCCAAACAAGCTCCAATCCATCGAGAATGCCATTTTCAGCGCGTACTTTGACGAGATCAAGCACGCACTGCCACTGTGTCGGCGGCTCACCGACGTTGACGTCCGGGTCAAGCACTGCATGACGCTCCTCCCGT
>NW_012156426.1:120756-124579 GCF_000151545.1 Saprolegnia parasitica CBS 223.65
TTCGGTTCGCACACTGCACCTCACTGGAACCTACTCGCGCGCGCGGCGACGGTCCATTCCGGCCACTCCATTGCTGCACTGGTTGCAATCCTCCAATGTCACGTCGTTGGACCTTGTTGGAATCTTTTCTCATGGGGACGCCGTTGCGTTGGCGGCCGTGCTTGCGCAGGCCTCGTCGCTTCGAAGCGTGAGCCTCGTCGACTCGGACGCGCTGCTCCGTGCGATTTTCGTAGCGCAAACGTCACTGCATCATCTCACGTCATTTGTTGTCAGCACCCGCGATTCAGCCAGTGTCGAGCACCTCATGCTGCACGTATTGGATCTCTCGGCGCTCACACGGCTCGACGTACACTGCAACAGTAATTTGAGCTGGCTACTGAAGCTGCTGCCCGCAATGCGATCGCTGAACGAGCTCGCGTTGCGCGGTGGCTATTTTCACAGCGTGCCAGCACCGAGGATGCACGATCGGCTGCGTCTATTGACTCTTGAGGACGTGCAGACGGCAACGAAGGCTGATGCCACAGCACTGCGTCATTGGATGAATGGCTTGCACACGCATTGCGCCATCAACCTTCGTACAACGACCATTGCAAACGATTCAAAGCGCTCGCATCCAGCACTCTCGCCCGATGCCATGTAATCTAAAAGTATAGATAATTTGTACGCCAAGGGTCTCCAACCCCGTTTCATTTCATGGTTTGTAGATAGATACGACGATTTTTCGCGTGAATAAACACAGCAATACTGGCTGTAAGCTCCATGCAGGAAGATTGCCGCTTACATGCACGGAAAAATTCGACAGCGTCGTGCGTGGGGACGCCGGAAGAAGCGTCAACGATCGCATCGGTCAGCACGGTCCAAAGCTCCTTCTGCGCCATGACGGTGAGGTCCGTGAGGTCGTCTGGGGCCGTGAGGCGCTCCTTGAAAGACGGAACGCTGAGGTTGCCGCGTTATAGTCGGTATGAGAGCCCGGGCTTAAGCTCGTGGACCTGCTCTCAACGATACCTGCTTTGGAACCTATGCACCTTGGTCCATATCGTGTCCTCCAGCAATCGTACCAGCAAATCGCGCCAACACCGTTCGTGTAACATTGTGGTAGATCATTTCGCCATGCAACGAAGGCGAGCAGCTCTGGTGAAGGTGCGCAGTCCGTTGGCGAGGGCTAGGGTTATGAAGCAAACCTTGCAAAACTACGTTTTCCGCGCAACCTTGATGCGGTTGGACTCACGCGCGCGGTGTTGATATGGATGGTAAGAGAGTGAAGCTGCTGGATCACACGTCATCTGCGTTGAGAAGCGGCGTTACGATACAGTAGATACCGACGCTTTCCACTGCTCGCAACTTGTCGCTCCAAAATCTCGGCATCCACCTCGCCACGGTCTGGGCTCTTCTCGGATCGCTATCCCGCGTCGTCAGCACCATGGTCCGCATCGCGGTAAGCATCAGCGCCGACACGTACAAAGAGGTCGCTCGTCTAGCCTGGAGGGACTCTGGCGTCGCGATGCTGCCTCGATACATCAACGAGTACGATCTCCTAAGCCCCTAAGCAAGCTTTGAACCATTATGAATGACATTTTTTCATCGCTTGCAGGCTGGGAAGGCCAGAGACACATAGAACACGATGGTCCTCATCTTCGCAGCTGAGAGACACCTCGAGTCTTATTGTCTGTCAAGGTCCAGCCATGGAGGAGCTCGTGCTGGACGTATTAATACGCAATGCCAATGGTCGACTTGTGTAAGCTGCACCAATGTAAACAAATATCTTTGACTGCTTCGGGTGACGCGACCAGCAGCAACGCTATAGCTCAGCCTGAACCAATGGGATGTTAATGATGTCCTTGCGCGCGCCAGGTAGACGCATCGCGCCAGGTCGTCCTCGCGGTCCCGGCAAGACTCCCATTTTCTGATTGTGTTAAGCATTTGCATTCGCTCCGTCACCTGCCCTATGTTTCTTTGTGTGCGTTTGTCGGAAGAGTGCTTGCTTCTCGATAAGCCTCGCAATCGAGGGGGAATACCCTGGCACGTGCTTGTCAGTGGGTGTTGTCATCCGGATACCGAGCGTAGCGGATCGTGGCCACCCGCCAATCAAAATACGGTGGCGCGATCTATTTTTTGGTTCTTGAACCGACATGCGTGAATGGTCATTTTTGAAGCAAGTGCAACATGGCCACGAAGCGGATCCATACCGTGCCGACACCAGCCTTAGCTCTCAACCACCTCCGCGTCGCAGTCGTCCAGTGTTTGGACTCGTACCACGACGTCGTCGCCTTTCTTCGAGCCTTGCCGTCGCTTTCGGCGCCACTGGCCGCGCTGCTCGCACTGCTACAGGGGTCGTCGCGCGCCATGGACCAGTGGCCCGCGATCGCCCTTGAACGCTTGAGCGAGAGCGAGGTGGAGCTGGCGCTCATCGCGCTTCCCGCGATACCTGCCATCCACGTCCACAACCGCGACGATTTCGACGACAATCTCTGGGCGCGGGTTGCCGGCCTATGCACGCTCGCAGCGACGTGGCCGACCAAGATCACGCACCTGAGCGAATGCATTCAAGACAACGAGATCCCGTACGTTCAGCGCATCGTCTCGCACTGCACTCGCCTCGATGCCATCGTCCTGCACCTTGACGCATTTGCGCCGCTCCTGCCGTCGCTGCCACGTGGTCTTCGCCACGTAGCGTTGATGGCCAAATTGTATGTGCCCCCTCCGATACAGAACATCGCACCGACCTTGCGGCAGTGGGTCGAGGTTGGCACGAGCAGTAAAAAGCACATTAGCTTCCACAACACGTGGGTGCTGAGTGACGCCGAGGCTGTCGCAAACGTACTCGCAACCGCCCCGTCTCTGACCGGCCTCGACATTGACGATACGTCCGAGCTCGTCGAAGTCGCTGCAGTATGTGACGGCATTTGGTATCAAACGAACGCCGCTCAAGGAAGCGAAGCAACTTTTGGCGCGACTGGACGTCGCCAAGCTCACGCGGCTCGAAGTGGACGACGTGGCCGACGTCCGCTGGGTCCTCTCGTTGCTGCATTCGATGCCCAACCTCCAAGATCTCTCGCTCAACTGCGGTGAGTTCAAGACGATCCCTGCCACGCTGGCTGCCGCGACGCCCCGTCTGCGGAAACTTCAAGTGCGCAATATCGGATTTTCGGCCACGGCTTTCAACAAGTTTCTCGGGTGGGCGTGAGGCTTGAAGCAGCTGCGCTACGTCTCGTGGGACGTTCAGGGGCACGACAACCGGCAGCTGGCCACGCTTGCGTCGACGCTCCGCCAATGGATCCACACAACAGGCGTCTCCGAGATCCATTTGTCCGGTGCCCATGGAAATTGCGTCGCCGAAATGGTGGCGTCGGTGCTGTGCGAGTCGACACGCGGCACAGGCCTCACGCTTGTGGACCTGCATAGCGACGGATGCGTCGTCTCTCCCGATATGGTGTGGGCGCTCGCCCAAAGCATTGCCCACCTCACGAACACCAGGATCAACATCGCGGCTTTTATCGACGATGAGACGTACCAGCACGTCAAGCGTCAAGCGGAGGTGCACTATGGCGTGTCCTTGACAAGTCGAACGTACAGGGATTTCAGTCTACACAGCATAAGTCGCCCAACCTACCGTTACTACAGTACTATATATGAACGTGTTTCGCGTTATCTTCGTTGTTACAAAGAGTTCGCATACGTAGAGACTAGCAATCTCCTTCGTCTTCATTCGCTCGCCGGGCCGTGGCTGCGCAGGCGGCGGCGCGGGGGTGCGATCTTGTTCTTCTGTAGTCGCGCGGGGACGCTTGTGGCCGCGGGTGAGGCCCATGATGACAAGTTCCGTAGT
>NW_012156426.1:125409-150402 GCF_000151545.1 Saprolegnia parasitica CBS 223.65
TCGTCGGACTCGCTGTCGGGATCGTCGTTGGAGTCGTCGGGTGTTGTACTGCACTTGGCGCCCGATATGAATGCTAGCCAAAAAATGGGCCAAGCAGTACATGGAGACGACGCAGGCCGCCATGCTCATCGAGTACAACCTGAAAAACAAACGGGGCAAGGTCTACCGGTGCTACACAAAGATGCATGGAGCGTGCCACTACGAAATCCGTCTCGTCGTCAAGAAGGTCGCCAAGACGACCGTCGGCGTCGAGGTTCTCGAGCTAAACCGACACAACGAGCCTCATGTCGATGCCATGGACGTACCGTACCGCGGTAACCGTCGAGAAGGAAGCGCTGCAACGACCGCTCGTCGTGCCTCCAAGCGCCGTCGCGCGAACGACGATGATTCCGACGGCGACGGCGACGGCGACGACACCTCGTATGGTATCGAGCCGACGCTGCGCGACCGTATCGACACCTCTTCCACCACGTCGTTAGGGGCAAAGTCGATCCTCTCACGGCTTCGCTCGGAGTTTCTTGAGGACGAGTACCTGTCCAGCAAGATGCCGTCGTACGACCAAGTCGCCAATCGGCGTGCTTACAGCAAGCGTCGAAAGAAGGGTCCGATGGATGAAGAGCCCTGCTTGGTGTGAGGGAAATCACAATATATATATTCTGCTGTTCTAGCCTAGCTATTAATATGCACTTACTCGTATACAGGTAGGTGCGGGACGCTCGTTTGGGCCATGCATACGCCGCCTCGTGCGTGCCTTTGAGCTCGGGCCTTACAATGGAGCTCTTTGCTCATCTCGCCGAGTGGGCCAGCAACAAGATGCCAAGGGTATATAATGAATGAATGAATCAATCAATCAATCAATCAATCAATCAATCAATCAATCAATCAATCAAACGTGTTTGCGTTGAAATCAAGTTGGCAGAAACTAACTCCAAGACTTCGCATACGTAGTGCTACGCCTCAATGCGTGGGAGTTGGCACCAGCACTTGGTCGTTGGGAGTGAGCTGCGCACGGAGAGATCCATCCCGTGGTGGACCCCACTCGCCGAGGGTTAGCTCGCTCGAGGTCGAACGCAGGCTCCTGTACTCGGACCACCCGACAGAGAAGTGCAAGCCGTCGGGTGTGTTATAAAATGAATGCAGTTATTATAAACCTTGAAGCTGCTTGACACCAAGGAAAAGCTCTTCGTCACCACGCCCGATGCCGTGCCTGCCAAAACTGCAGTCGGCGCTACAGCGCTGGATCCGCTCCACGACTGATTGATGCTTTGGGACTTGGCCAAGATCGGCGCGAGAATGATTGCAGCGGCACTCCAAGACTTGCGACGCGCGTGGCCCTTCGCGTGTGTGGATCTGGGTTGCTGCGACATCAACCGTGACGCCGTCTGGGATCTTCTCCTGGCGATGGCTTACCGCCGCCGGGCTCACACCACCGTGGATTTCTCGGTCAACATGTAGAAGGACATGTTCAAGGGGGTTCAGCGTGTCGCGCAGATGCTCTATCGTGTTCAGGTCCTCCGTCGTCAGTCGAACGGGTAGAGCCTCGGAAGCCCTTCCTGCAAAAGCAGCACTCTATGTTGCATGCATTTCTATTACATTTTGGAGAGAGAAAAGCCGTACGCACCACATAGAGAAAAATTGTACAATTTTGTCAAGTTTGTGGGGAATAGAGAATGTAGCCACGACCCTGCTGGTGCACGATGTGGGTCCCACATGCCAACTCGGCGACAGACGTGATAGCGTCGTACGTCTCGGTGAGCATGCCGAGAATGATTCTTGTATCCACGAGGTGGGCGGCTGCAGAAGTGAGAGTCCGCACGCTGCCGAGATCGATGCCGTTGGACCTGAGATCGAGACGCTCCAACGCCGACGATCTCGGCGAGGCTTCAAGGACCGCCGCCACCATATTGACGCCTTCTCTGCCGAGCTTGCAGTCGCTCAAACAAACGTCGGTGACGCCAGACGCATTGATCCAGTGGTTCAGAGCCGACTGAAGGATCGACAAGTCGGTTCCATCAAAGCGCATGCCGTCGCACGCGACCGATCGCAGCTGCTGCAAGCCACAGGTCCACTGCAAGAGCTCTTCCAGAGCGTCGTCTGAGGCAACCAAAACGCCGTTTAGCGTCAGCTCGCGCAGACGTGGCGTGGCGTTGGCCAGCGCCAAGGAAGTCTTGCACAGTCGACCATAGCTCAATCGTAGCTCTTGGAGACGAGGCATCGTTGAGAGCAGGGGTAGCAATTCGCCGAGGTCGTCCACCATGGTCTGCACATCGAGACGCGTGAGCGTCGCAAGGTCGAGGCGCGCCAGCAGTTGGATTGCCATGTTGACCGACGGATGCGAGATCGTGAAGCGCGTCAGATGTGGTAGCGACCTCTCGCTGGCCACAAGTGCGTCCACGAGCTCGGACGACTGCATGTCGAGCGCTGACAGCGACGACGCGGTCGCAAGTACGTTGGCGACCGCAGCGGCATCGTCCAGCGCCAGCGCGCAGCGGATGGTCACGCTCTTCTTCTTGCGGCCCGTCGAGAGCCACGCTTGCAAGGGCGTCGCGAGTCGCCACACAACGCCAGTATCCTCGTCGGCGGCGGTGTCATGATAGATCGAGACATGGCGAACGCTCGACGGCAACGATGGGAGTACATTAGCAAACAAGTCCGCATCGATGCTTACGTCACCAAGCTGCGAGCAGTGCTGGAAGAGGCTGCGAAAGACCACAAGGTTGCTGCGATCGACATCTTGCGTGATTGACGCAATTGCATGCGGCCAGGCAGCAGCGAACGCGCCGAGGTTGTCGTACCGACCGCCGAGTGCGCGTTGAAAGGCCCCGAGGCTGCGAATTTGGATCGATGGGATCACTGGAAGGGCGGCAAAGGCGAGGCTCATGTGCTGTGGGCCCAACTTCTCGAGGGCGGGCATGGGCCAGCGCTTCTTGAATGGCAAGGACGACGTCAAGAGCCAAAGGAGCGCCGCCAGGGGCGCATCGAGCGATGGCAAGACGCTTAAAAAGGCGACGACGTCCCGCGGGAAGTACAAGCGCCGGACGATCAAGAGGATGACGTGGTCGAGGGCCAAGGCCGGCGTCAGACCATTCCTGGCTTGCATCAGATTGCACTTTGCGCGTATCCGGACATAGCCAGAGCCACGCCGGCATTTTTATCCGGACGACTAAGACGACTAAGGTTGACATCGAGGATACGTGCTGCGCGGTCGTTGCCGATACATGACGAGGTGGTGTACTATTGTTCGACTAGTAGTACATTAACATTGTACTGTAGATGTTAGGGTTGGTGTTGTTGTCGCTGCAAAGGCGCGTAGATCGGTTCTTCTCACTTGACATGAGGTCCCTATATAATCGCCACGGGGTCACTGAGAAGCGTTACTACTAGGAGCGCCCCAACAACCAACGAGATGCGCTTTTCACAGTGGAGCTGCTTGTGGGTTCGACCGTTCTCGAGCCACTGCCGCAGAGGAGCATGTAAGCACGTAAAGCTGGAGGCTAGGAGGTTGGGGTGTTGGGGTGCTGTGTGAAGCTAGAGTTTCAGCAAGCTAGTCATCTCGAGCTCGACGCACCAATAGCAGCGACTCTCATGTCCGAGATTCTTTCCACGCGCCACCTTTATTCAAGGACCCACAGAAAAACGGTGATTGTAGGAACGTGATTCTAGGGACTACAGTATGGCGCACGGCAAATCATAGCGCAGCAAAATAAATCGGACACGTCAACACCCATGGGGTGACAATGGGGTCCAAACACGATTTGTATCGTTAGCGGCACGGGACCATGCATAGCGTCGACGCGCATTGCGTCCGTGCTTTGAGGTTTTGTCGACGGAAACAAGCTGCGTCGGGTTCGAGTAGAACGGCACGAGACGCTGGTAGTACATCGGAACCTCGTAGGTAAAACTCTCGTGAGCTCTCAAAGAGCTTGCGGGTCAAGTCGAGGTTGAACCTGAGCGCGCGACAACTTGAGGCGGTCAAGAACCGCGTTTCGCTTGGGAATGCCGCCTTGAGGACGTCCTGGAGCTTGTCGATGTAGAAGCACAGATAAGATTCGACGTAGCCCTGGACGATGTCGAATAAGCTCGAGCTCCAAGCCACGCCCGTCGTCTCTATACACGCTGGCTAGACGTTGCCATGGAGCTGGAAATACCCATTCCAGCGCCGAATGGAGCGCACCGATAAACCAAGGACAACGGCAAGGAGGCGCAGCTCGATGCCGCAAAGGTACTGGAGGACGATACCGCGCCGTCCGAGGTCGGGCTATGCATCATGGCAAATCAAAAAATCAAGCGAAATGTGCAACGACTGGCCAATCAGAGACGGCGGATATTGCCCACACGTGGCTCCCGACTAAAACCGTATTAGGGTTATCGAGTGCGACCTCAAGGGACTTGAACTCGTTTTAGTAATACATTCGGGTCAAATCTGTCGTACTAGTACCAAATACGATGAAAGAAGGGAGTTCGAGCCAAATCTATTTCACGGCGCTTGATTGGTCCAAATGTATTTTCGGTATTTTGGCCAATCACATTGCGTTGCCGGATAACGGTCAACGTATCCGTCCACTTGCGATCCTCCGAGCCTGCCCCGAGTACTACCTCCAAGCCATGGCCCCGCGCAGTCGCCGCAACGTGGTCGCGCCGCCTTGTGAAGCATGCGGCAAGACGTGCAAGACTGTGTGTCGTCGGAATCCGTCTCGCTGCTACCTCTGCGTTACGTGCCAGAAGAAAGGACGACTTCCGGCGCATGCAGCTCTGCCGCCGATCGACCCAGCTGACCACCAAGTCCGTGCGCCCAGCCTTGCGGAGCCCGTCCAAGCCGCTCCAGCTCGTGTAGCACATGCATTTCCGACTATTGCTCCTCTTCCCGACCCCCAACAGGCCCGGGCAGCGGCGCGGATCCTCCCTCGGCCAGCAACGATCGTTCCATTCCACGCAGTGCACGTCATCCCGGCTCGTCGAATTGCCCCACAAGTCGCGCAGGCACAAGTCGCGCAGGCACAAGTCGCGCAGCCACAAGTCGCGCCGGCACAAGTCGCGCAGGCACAGCAGCTTGAACTTGACGCTCTCGTGGCCCTGCTAGCCCAACGCAACAGTGAGATCCAAGAGCTCGTTGCAACCGCGTCGACCAGTTCCCAACAGTATGCGCAGCAGCAGCGCCTCCTCTTCGCTGAGATTATGCACCTCCGTGCAGCCGTGGCGACCGAGCGCGAGCATCGAATGCGACTCGAGCAGCAACTGGCATTCAATGTCGCCGAGCACGAGGCGGCAGTGGTGCGGATCGAGCACAGTCATCGCGAAGCGGTCGACGCGTTGCAGCAACAGATGACCGCGGTCGTGGCAGCGCGCGAGATATCCGCTCAGCAAATGCGCAGCTGCAACAAGACTTGGAAGACAACCGCAAGGTCGTGTACTCCGACGACCCCGTCGAGAGCTCACGGGCAGCCGTTGCGAGCAAGCGCAAGCGTGCGATTGCCCCAGCTCCGCTGATGGTTGAGAACCGACCAGTGCGCCCGCGCCACATGGAATCCGCTCTGCTGGCCAAGGTGGCGTAGCATTGGCGCCGCAGCATTTATTTTATTGCATCACCAATTGAAGAAAAGGTGATTCTATTTATGTTTCAAGCTCACAGCTTCGTACCGTCGTCGTACGAATAGAAGACCTGCTCAGCACCCCATTATCTGAAAATAGGACAGGTCCCGGGAGCTGGTAGGAACTGTTGAATGCGAAGCGTTGTTTATTGGTATTTGCGCCGTCGTCGCTTGCTGCAGTCTTTAATGTGGCATCGCACCTCGGTCACCTGGTTCTTCCAGAGCATCTTTGACGCCTTCGTCATGCGTCGAGTTGGCCTCCGTCGATGGGGTTGCTGCGGTGGCTTGCTCACGCTTTGCGAGTCTTGCCTTCCTTCGGGTTTCTAGCTTTTTCCTCTGCGCTTACCGCTCCCGGAAGAGCTCCGCCTCGTACAACGTTCCCTGCTTCCCATGAGACCCCATGGTACTTGAAGGCGTCCTTGCCGTCTCCTGCTGTCCGGATTCTAAGCGCAGTGAGTTGCTCTCGTAGGTGCAGCTTTGAGGACGTGATTTCTGCGCCGTATCAAGAGGGGCACCATCGTGATGCCGTCTCCTGCTGTCCGGATTCAAAGCTGCCCTAGTCTCGAGTGGAGATGTTGCAACATGAATTCGATGACGCACATCAAGGTGGGTGACGCGCTCGCCCGGTGCTTTCGACAAGCGACGTCATCGTGACGTTTCAGGGCTCGGACTTTGATGCTGCGCTTGCAAATGCCCTGGCCGGCTCGACTCAAAAGTTATCGTCTACGACAATCTGGTCGACGGGGGCTGGACAATGGCAATGAGGTCTGCTTCGCACTGCGTCAGAATCGTGTCGGACGGGGTAGTGGATGCGGTGGAACCCTTGCCCTTGCGTTGTCGGTCGATCTACGCGATGCATTTCAATCCATCTCATCCATACCGGTATCAATCAATTGGCGTACACTAGTGTTGACAACAAATGCTCTTTGTCGTACTACATCTAACGTTAGCCTATACATTACGACGCTATTATCCACGAGTCAGCGTCCTACAGACGTCGGTCCTACCTCCATCGACCTCGCACTGCACACGCTGTGGGAATGGCACCTTGATGTTTTTCGTAAATCTAGCATGACCAACTTGTGTCTCTATGTGTCTCTATCCATATCCTGCGACCAAAACAACTGCAGTAGCAGCAACATGACATGGTGGTATTAAATGTACTAGAGACTTTGAAAGCGCTACGAGGCGGCGCCGAGCTTGTCCACGCGCAGCGCCAGTGTGCGCGCATGGTCTAGAATACTACGCTTGCAGTGGCCCCACTTGCCACGTCCAGGCTTGTCGACAACGGTGAGCTCCAACGCTTCTTGCAACCTGCCAGCACCGCAAAGATAGAGGCATCAGTAATGACAAAGAACGCGGCATCGCTGGGGACATAGGTCAAGGCATAGCTGCGAAAAGAGTCCGGCGTGTCGACGACGCGCACCACCAGCGGACGCAAACAGTCGCACGACGCAGAAGCACAGTCGCACCGTCGATGCAACCCGGCACCAATCGCGACAATGCCATCGGCATAAAGCGCGCACGTGCCGAAAACCACGCTCGAGACCCGAAGCGCGCCAATCCAGTGGGCGAAAACCGGCTTGAAGACAGCGTACTGCTTCACCGAGAGGTTCATTTGGGTGAGCACGACCGTCTCGAGGCGTGCAAGCCCACACGTCCACGTAAAAAACGTCTGGTGCGAGGCCGTTGCAAAGTTGACCTTGCACAGCGCCAAGGTCGTGAGGCGCGGATTCGTCCCAAGCGCCATCACAGCGTCTTCGTGCATCATGCACCGGCGCAGCGAGAGCGCTTCCAGCGCCGTCATTCGTGGCAAGAGACGTAAGAGCCAGCTTCCATTGGCGCCACAGTCGATCGTCAAGGCCGTGAGCTTCGTCAGATCAAACAGCCGCAGGCACGCACTCAAGTCGTACGACTTGGCCACGAGCCGGAGTCGCGTCACGTGCGACAGCGGCTCGTTCGCGGCGACGAGTGCGTCCAGAACCGGATCGGCAGCTTCAATGTCCACGCTTTCCAGCGACAACGTCGACGCCAATACGTTCGCATCTCACCATCGAGTGCCGAATGAATGCCCTTCACACCCAGATGCGTGCACAGAGACGTGTCGAGCCATTGCGCAACGGCGACCGCAGCGGTCCGCCACAAAGCTTGATCGACACTCGTATAAGAGCCGACAAGCGATAGCCGGCGCACGCTAGGCGGCAGCAAGGGCAAGAGCTCCGCAATGATCGCAACGTCGGCACTGATGCACTCGAGTCCTGTGCAGCTCGGCAGCGCGTGCTGGATCGCGCCCAGAGTCTGCTGGTTCACGCAGCAATCAAGTCGTACAATCTTGGGGAGCGAGGCCGCCAGCGCGGTGCGAAGGCGACGGCCGTGAGGACCGAGCAAGTGGCCAGCGTGCTGCGCGAGCATGCTGGGCCGGCAGACTGCAAGCGATGCCAGCGCGGCAAGCGATCGCAGCGCGGGAAGGGCCGTGATGCCAAGCAGTTGGTGGTTGACGTCGGCCACTGGGCACAAAATGTGCGCGACGTTACCAAGAGCGTGGTAAGCGCCGTGAGCTGCTCGTCCAAGGTGGGCAAGGCCGTCAGAAACGCCAAGATGTCTCTCGGTGAGACCAGGAACGGCACGATCAAGAACGCGACGGCGTCCCAGGCGGCGGGATGGGCTTGACGCCATAGTTTGGGTGGGCGCTGGCTGGTCATTTGGCGAGTTGACGAGTAGATTGTCGGCGTCTTGTGATGGGAAAGGACGTGGTCGTTGGTCGTTTTTCGGAAACGCTGCCACCGACACTGGAGTCGTGAAGCGCCAAACTCGCTGGAGCTTCTCGCTTCACGCGCGTCCAATGAAAAGGGATGTGATTATCGTGGTCCCTGGGGCATACTACTGCGAGAGGATGCCTGCTGATTGGCTGAATCGACTGACTGCGCGTGCTGGGCCTGTCGACGGTCACCTTCTCTGTCGCTTGCCCGGCTGACGCGGGTGCCCCGGTGTCCCGGGTGAAGCGAGAAGCTCCAGCGAGTTTGGCGCTTCACGACACTGGGATCGAATTGACCGACGAAACAGTTCATTATAGACAGCCCACGCAACCCTAATCGTCGACACGTCGTTTTTTGCATCGGCAACGACAGATTGGCTGTCTGAGGTGGTGCCCTGTCCGTGACGAAGGAAGAAGACGTGGGAATCGAACCCGCGACTGCCTCGCGGTGCGCCTGCGTCCAAGTCGACGAAAAGACGTTTCCAAGAAGCACCCTCCTTGACGTTTTTGCTTCGGACGCGGGTGCGATGCCATCAGAGCTTGGAGGCAAAAGATGTGATTTTGTCGGCGTCAATGCGACGCCGCGGCAGCCCGTCGTTGATTGTATTGGAACTTTGGTCGCGCCTCGACCACGTCTCGATCGTGTGCAACGAGGACCGTTGCGTTTCAAGTTCTTATCTCGAATCATGACAGCACAATATACACTTTACATTTCACTCTACGACTTACCCACGTCTCTGCCCCGTGTTCTGCACCTAACCTTGCAGCTTCGAATAGTTGCATTATTTTATTTGCTCGGTGACACTGCTCTCGCCGGCATGTAAACAAGGTCGGTCATTACGATGGCACCTTAATAATTGCGAGTCTCAGTTTAACTACCGACAAGTGAGCTGCTGGTACTATTGATGGTGGGTCTTGACGTCGAGGACGGGGATCGGTGACCGACCGTTGGGCGCCATGTGCAGCATCGTGCGCTTGGGCACTTGGAAATGGAGCGCCATGTACGAGATAAGGTTGAGGCCGACGATAAACGCAATGAGGCAGCACACGTCTTGGGTCTGGTTGTTGACGTCTTGCCCGATCGTTTGGAGAAACACTTCGCCGTAAATCGGAATTGCCGGGTACCCGGGCGCGTCAAAACTCAACAAGAGGCCCTTGAGCTCGTTCGTCATCATAATCTCAAACGCATACTTGAAGAGCGAGAGCCACTGGATGGGCGCGACGCCGCTCGGCATGGTCTGGACGTTCAGCAGAAAGCCACCAAAGAGGAGCATGAGCAACAAGACGACCGTTGCCACGAGGTTCGCAATCCCGACCGTCTTGGAGACCGTGCTGACGAGGAGACTCAGCGAGCCCGCAGCCACGTTGAAGAGCACCAAGGTCGACGTAAACAACAAGAAGCGGTCAGCCGGCGGGTTGAGGCCCATGATGTAGTAAAAGACAGCGGCGAAGAGAACGGCTGGCAAGATGCGCAGCGAGACCAAGTCGAGGAGCGTCTTGGACACAAAGTAGCTCCACGGCGCGTAGTACTGAGCGCTCGCTTCCTTGAAAAAAAGCGCGCGTTCTTGGATAAAGACGTCCATGGAACTCAATGTCGCAAACCCAAAAAACGTCAGCAAAAAGTAAAATGCCCCCATGCGGTTCTGGAACCCCGCGAGATTGAGTTTGAGGCCAGAAAAGATACCGCCCGCGACGAGACCAAGCACGATGCTCAAGACGACGTGGAAAATGAAGAGGGCGCGGTTGCGCCACAGTGTACGCGCTGCTCGCACAAAGAGCACCTGGAGCTCGAGAAGACGACTGCCACGGGCGGCCTCACTCGACGCCTCGACGTCGTCGGTTGCGGCCGCTTGGAGCATCTCAAACGACGACGTGTTGGCAAACGAGACCGACAACGGATCGTGCTGCGCGCGCCAGAGAACGTCAAGCGACTCAATGTGCTGCGGCTGCGTCACGACATCAAGAAGGTGGTCGGCGATCGTCTCATCGGCCGGGCACGCAAGATCGTGCTCTGCGAAATAGTCGGCCGCCAGCTTGGACGGACCATTGTACATGACCTTGCCTACACCAAGCGATCGTGAGCATTCAAGATTTGGGTAAGAACATAAGAAAACAGACAATAAGACAATAAGAAAATATGAAAAATAAGAAAATATGAAAAATAAGAAAATAAGGAAATGCAAATACGAATGCCATAAAAGATAAAAGACAGGAGTGGGTACCGTCGGCAAGCAAGAGCACCTTGTCGAGCTTGAAGAACGACTTGGTGCTTGGCTGGTGGATGCTCATAATGACCATGCGCCCATTCTTCGCGAGCGCTTGAAGCACCGAGATGAGGCTATTGGCCGTCGCGCTATCCAGCCCGGACGTCGGCTCGTCCAAAAACAAAATGGACGGCGACGTGACGAGCTCCATGCCGATCGAGAGCCGCCGCCGCTCGCCGCCCGAGATGCCGCGGAGGCCCTGCGCGCTGCCAATGCGTGCGTCGGCCACGTGCGAGAGCCGGAGTTCTTCGAGGACCTTGGCGACCATGAGCTGCTTGGACTGGAGCGAGTACGTGCTCGGGAGCCGCAGAAACGCAGAGTACTCCATCGACTCGCGCACCGTCAGCGTCGGCAGCAGCGTGTCGTCTTGGTGCACGTACGCCGCGAGGCGGCGGTAGTTGGAAGGCAGCGGCAGGCCGTCCAGCGACATGTAGCCTGTGATGGTGGTCGTGCCATTGGCGACACCGGCGAGCGCATTGAGGAGCGTCGTCTACACCAACGTCAGTTTTGACTCAAAGCCATATGTAAAGGGCACCTTGCCCGAGCCTGACGGGCCCATGAGGCCGAGCACTTGGCCGCGATGGATGCTGCCCGACACTTGGTGCAGAATCGTATGGGTATTTGCGTCGCTTTTGTCTGGCTGGCGCTGCCAGAACCGCTTGCGCGGCGCCGAGGTGCAGGTAATGTCGCCAAACTCGAGCTTCTCGCCGCACGCGGGCACCGAGATCGTATTGAGCGGCGCGGTCGAGAGCGGGTCCTCGAGCGACGACGACGGTTTGAGCAGCGCCGACCGACGCACTTGCACTTGGTACGACGCGTAAAAGAGGCACGCGAGCACGATGATGGAGCCGGCGACGCCAAGCACCGTGATGAGCGCAATGAGGAGCGCGGTGGAGAAGGGCTCGGACGGAGGCGGCGCGTCGGCATCGGCCTTGCTGCTCGCCGTGCCGCCGTTGATGGCAGCGTCGACTGCCGCCGACTCGCACGACGACGCCGTGCACGTGCCACCGAGCGGCAAGGGCGAGCCCGTGATCGTGACCGTGAGCGCGCTCCCGCTGGTCGTCACCGTGAGCGGCCTAGTACCGTCGCATTGACATCGTCGCTAGCATCGTCGGACGTACTTGTTGAGCATGGTTTGCTCAAAGAGGATCTTGGAAAAGTCGCTGCAGAGGTCCGTGCACTTGCAGACGAGGTTGCTACATGAGAACGACGTGCCGGCAAACGTGCAGCTGTCCATCGTGCAGTCGACTGCGTGCTCGCCGGCGACACCGGTCGCGTTCTTAAACACGGCCATCGTGCACGTGTTCTTGGACCCGGCGCTGCAATCGAGCGCCATCGCGCCGTCGGTAAAGACCGCTTGGAGCGTCGCGCTCAAGATGCAGTCGTACGTCTTGGTCTTCATGCCAGGCACAAACTCGAGCGACTGCACGCACCGGTCGCCCTTGGTGGTCGCGCTGCAGGCCTTGTCGTTGACGCACATGCCGCAGTTGTAGCCCATGCGGCCGTCCGCGCACGCGGCCATGGCCATCGCCGGCAGCGCCGCGAGCAGCAGCCAGAAGCGAAGCATGCTGATGATCCCAGTCTGCACCCGTCGCGGTTATTTGGCTCGGTGGCAGCAATTTAATGCATATCTGCGCAATGGACTTGGTGTTTGTATGTCGAATTAAGAATGCGGATTAAAAGAGCGGAATGTGCGCACAGGACAGAGTGGTTGTAACAGGAGCGCGACGTCGATATACAATTAGACAGGTTTGCACTTGAGACTTACATACCAAAAGCAGGTTAAAGGATACACATATGACAATTGCACTATGCAAAGAGAGAGGTATTGAATTGCAGAGAGTGGGCCGGCCGCCAGATGGACACCGACCGCGATTCGTTGGATCTCGGTCATCCTCTCGGTTCAATCAAGCCAGGGATGGCTTCAAGAATCCCTTGCCACGACCACGCAACCTCGTCCTTGGACCGACAGATTCGATGGGTTACATGTATCCATTTCGCGGTGTCGGACACGAGAGATAAGCTCGTGGCGATCTCATGGACAGCCCATGTAGACAGCCGACGGTTCGTGACCTGGGCTGCGGTGGAAGCACTGGGTGGCAAGGGTCGAGTCGGCAAGGAATGTCATATATGTGTGCTCACAAATGTGTAGGGTTTTGAAATTTTGTCACCGGATGACACTTTACGACGCGACGGAGAAACGCTTGGGCCGCGACGACCACATCTAGAGTCGACGCACGCGATACTAGTACAGTGTAGGGACGTGTCTGGACCAGAATCGCAGCGTTGTAGCTCTGCGTAGTGGGTTGGTCTAGCGCAGTCGCGGCGTAACCGATGGCATTTTTGCTGCATGCTAGGGTCGTGCCTCAGAGTGCAAGAGATGGGCATGCAAGCTGGTGCTGCATCACGTTGACTGTCAGCGACCGCGGCTGCAATCATTCGTGCAGTCGTCAAGAACACGCCTGGATTGCCTGTGCTCGGGTATGCATTCTTACGGGTTTTTGCAATCTATAAAACATTGCAAACGGCATTTGATAATATGCATTGCTGAAGGATATCCACTTATCGAACCATACTCTGTTATGGGCTATTGTTTTAAACACCCACCGCAGAACATCGACTATGAGAGGTTTCCATTGACCACGTATCCGGTTGATCCGGAAAGCAGAGTCAGTCAACAACAACCCGCAGCAAGGACCGAAGGATCGCCCGATGAACCTGCTCCAGGGCAAGACGAACCAGTACCTACGGGATGCGATCCTCGAGAACCACGTCGACAAGGCGCGCCGGTACCTCACGCTCAAGATTGGCAAGGCCGACGTCGAGGCCACGACCGAGGTAGCGCGCCTGCCACCTCTCGTTGGCCTCATCCGACGTGCTAGAGCGGGGGCTTCTCGATGCTGCACTGCGCCGCCGTTATGGGCTCGACGCCCATGGTCATGATGCTTCTGCAGCTCAATGCAAGCATCTGGACGCTTACCGACGTACGATGACTGCGGCGCATGCCATGGCTCATCGATTTGGCTCTAGGACGGCTACTCGGCGCTTGACTTGGCGATCTGGAAGGGCCACACACAGATCATTGACATTCTGCGCTCCCAAGGGTACATGCGCGCCTCTTTTTTATAGCAGCGATACCATGGCTACGGTAGGGCGATCGCACCCATGAAGGAGCCCGAGTCGCTCAACGGCAAGAAGATCTTGCACCTTGGCCGCGAAGCCACAGTCGTCGAGTACTATCCGAGCACCGCGATCAAGACCAAGAGCACGCGCGCCTTGCACTACGCAACGGGCGAGAACTACCTCGTCAACCTCTGGGCCGGCACGGACTACAAGATCATTGGTCTGGAAATGAACCTGGAGCCGCTCAGGCAGCTCAACTACATTCCCACGGACGTGGGCATGGACATGGAGGCCGAGAAGTCGCCGTCGCATGCGCGTGTTGAGGCCGCCATGGAGCACATCCTCGAAGGCCAAGCATTCTTTGACGAAGACACAGACGACGACGACGACGAAGACGACACGCTGTCGTCGGGTCCGCGCCGCCCGTCGGCTGCCGAGCTCCGCGAAATGAACGACGACGACGACGACGACGACGACGACTCGGACTCGGACGACGACGTGGTTGTCGAAAAGACCGTCGAGGTCACCGTGCCGCCGGGACCCCTCGGTGTGCTTCTCGATAGCGGCATCTCCGAGTGCGCGGTTGTTCAGGGCTTTACCGCGCTGCCATCGGGTATCAAGGGCACGATCGAAGCCAGCGGCCTTGTGACCCCCGGCATGTACATGATTGGCATCAACGAAGTCAACGCGTCGCTCATGTCTCTCCAGCAAGTGATCCAGCTCCTCGGCAAGCTCGCGCGCAAGGACAAGGTCATTCGCTTTGCTGTCTTCCGCCCCAAGCCCGCGCCCAAGCCGACACCCGCCCACAAGCCGCGCCCGGTGACCCCGCCGTCGCCGGTCGCTCGACCCGCGCCACCGTCGCCCGGCTCGCGTCCCTCGGCGGCGCCGACAGCCACGTCGATGGCCAGCCTCGTGGGCATGCTGCGCACAGGCGGCGAGAGTCGCCGGACGTCACTGGCGCCCGCGCCAATCGCCATCAAGCTGCAGTCGCCACCAGAGGCCGAGTGCGTGCACTGCGGTGTCCCCGAGTCGGTGCACACGTCAGACGCATGCCCGTACAAACCGTAACAAGGCCGTCGTGGTTTTTTGTATCGACTTGATCTTTGCGTGTGTCAAGTTGATATTTGCGGTCACACAACGAACGTTTACCCAAATGCTTTCGAAGACAGCCGCCGCCACTACCCAATGACGCGGGACAAAACGCAAGCAGGCGGCGTGGGTTGATGCCAACACGTAGTGCTGCAGTGTACAACTACTGTAGTACGTGGTGGCGTGCTCAAAGGTTACATTTCGGTCTGCAGGCTTGACGAGGCGAGGTAGCAGTGGTGGCGAGCATGGCGAGTCTCAAATTTCACTTGAACGCGGGCCACCGTCGCTGGAAGACGCACATTGTCCCAGAACCACGGGAGGTAGTACCCTTGGGCAACCTCGAAATGCACGCTCGTGTTTCTTGTGCTCGCGAGCGCGTGGAGGACGGTGGTGACGCTCTCCAGCGCCAGCATCTTTGCATGGCAGTCGAGAAGGATCGTGAGCGGCGTTAGTATCGTCCGTGCGCGAAGCTCGTCCGCGATTGCATAAACAAAAGTGTCGTCCACGTTGCAGTCCAGAAACTGCGCGCGACCAAGTGTCGGCGGCAACCACGGTTGGGCTACGCGAGCGACCTGCGGACAGCGGCGCCAAGCGACGGTCTGTAGGCGGGGCGACCGACCGAGGTAAGCGAGGAGGCTGTGTAGCACCGACTCGGTGCGCCACACGACCGAGAAGAACCGTGCGCTGCAGAGCACCGGCGCGCCTGCAAGGCCGTGAGCTACCGCCTCGTTGAGCTTGCAGTAGCCCAGCGTCAAGTGCGTGAGCGCTGGCAGACGCGACACCATTGCAAGCAAAGGTGATAGATCTTCTTGTTGATTCCCGCGGACATCGAGTTGTGTTACCTTGCATGCGTCGAGCTGCGCCACGAGTCGGTAGTGGCCCGGCACGGTGGCAAACGACACTTTGAGCTGCGAGAGACTACCAAAACACAGCCCAGAAGCCAAAAGAGCTTGTGCGACGGCATCGGAATGGTTGATGGCGAGGCGCGTCAGCGATGACGTTGCGGTGAGGACGGTGGCGAGCGACACACCCGCGTCAACGGTAGCGAGCGCCATGTTGTTCAATGTCAGCGTCCGTGCGGTAGTCGATTGCAGCCATGGTCGGAGAGCATCTCCAAGGTCGAGCATCGCTGTAGGTGATTGCCTGTCGCCCCCGCTGTCGATAATCGTGAGGTGACCAACCTCTTTGAGACTGCGCAGAAGATCCCTAGCGTAGGCACTGGCGACGTCGACTTGCACCGCGTCCAGCCGCGTGCATTGGTGTATGAGATGACAAAGCTCGTCACTGTCGCAGGCTGTGAGCTTGGCGGGTACAGCGAGAGAGACGACCTGCGAAGGCCATGTCTTCAGAAAGCCGACCAAGCTCTGCGGCTGCCCGGGTACGCGCGCCGCCTGGAGGCAATCATCGAGGTGATCGGGCTGCTCGATCTTGACGGCCGGAAGGATGGGCATCACGGCCAGCATACGGTCCATGTGCATGTTGCCAGCGCACTCGATGCGGGGGACCGGCCATTCAAAGTGCTTGGACTGCTGGAAGAGATGCAAGAGCGCAGTGAACGGCGGCGGCAACGAAGCGCTTGGGAGCGCCGTGAGCAAGGCAAGCGCGTCCATTGGCGAGGCCACAAACGCCAGCACGTGAAGAAGCGAGGTTGCATCCATCGCGCGGTTTGTCAAGGGACACCCGCCGTGCGATCGCTAGCGTGCACCAATCAGATCGCGTCCAAACTTGCGTGAATATATACGTACGGTGCTTTTATTATTCTTTCAATCTACACAAACGCCACTTGAAGTTGGTCGATTGGCAAGATACAGTGTAGAGCCGGTGGCCCAAGACGGCGCAGCCGAGATCCTGCTCGACAGCTTTCATCGGGCTCGCACCTTGCTCGAGGACTACTAGAATATCGTCAACCACGGACCCTAGACGTGAACTATCATTGTAGGTAGGCTAGAAGCACACAACATTTGGGTTGGTTCGACCAATCACGACGCCAGTTGCTTCTTTTGACATATCAAGAATGGCAGCTCCTTCTGCCACCGCGGCCGCTCTCCACTGCAATGGCATCCTCATCGCGATCGTGCAGTGCATTGCGTCGTCCTGCGAAGTCGTGGCCTTTCTGGACGTGCTGCCACACTCGGTACTCGGCAAGCCGCTTCGCGCCTTGCATGCGCTGCTCTCGCGACCTGGCCCGTCCCTCTACGAATGGCCCAAGCCAAGCTTCCTCGGGCTCGTCGGCGACGAAGAGGCGCTTCTTCACGCCGCCTTGCACGTCTACGAGGCCATCGGCGTCTATAACGTGCATGGGTTTGGCCCCAAGTTCGCGACGGTGTACGACACGGCGCCCTTCTGCGCCTTTGCTTCGACTTGGGCCCACAAGATTACGTTAATGGACATGTCAATTAGCACCGAGCCCTTGGACGAGGCGGTCTGCCACGCACTGCGTCAGTGCACGCGTCTCCGCGAGGTCTGGCTCGATGTCTCGCCCATGACGACATTGCTGTTTCAAGCGGTCACGACACCCGCGCATCGCGTCCGCAAGATGCACGTTCAGTCGTTTCGAGACGAAGCATTCGACTGGACACCTCTTTTGACGTCGTGGCTGGCTACCGGGCATGCAAACCACCTCAGTGTGTCTGAAATCACGCCACCAAACGACGACCTCGCCCGCGCGATCGCATCGACGTTGTCGCTGCGCGGCCACGAGCTCTACGGCTGTGACGACTTTGTGCAGCAGCTCTTTTCCCTAGGTCAGCCGCTGCGCCACCTCACCCACGTCCGTCTCCAAACCGACGTGCCAGCCCACATCGCGACGCTGCTGCAACGCGTCGACGTGCGTCGGCTCGAGTCGCTCATGCTCGCGAGCCGCGTGCCGCTGGATCCGCTGGTGCAGTATTTGCATGCCGCACCGCTCTTGGAAGAGCTCGACTTGTGTCGCTGCTCGCTGACGACGACCAACGAACACGTCGTGGGCACGTGGCCGCGGCTTCGCATCGCTCGCTTTGACGATGTGGGTTTTCGTGCCGACGTGTTTAAAGACGTCTTGGTCCACCTCTCGACCTCGGACCGCCTCGAGCACGTGTCCTTTACGGACTGCCACATCGTCCGCACCGAGATGGCAGCAATGAGTGCTGAGCTCCGCGTCTGGATTGAAAATGGGCTTCGGAGCTTGACGCTGCGTGGCAATATCCTCGACGACGCATGCGTCGCGCTCATCGCGCAAGTCCTCGGCGAGACCGAGAACACCGCGCCACTGACGCAGGAGCTGACGGAAAATGACTACACTATCAGCTGCGTCTGGGGCATGCTCGCGGCACTCGCCAATAGTACGTGCGTCAACGTCGTCATGGACTTGGAAGAAGACATTTCGGAGCGGGACATGGATATGATCGCCAAGGTTGCTGCCTCGTATGGCATCAAGGCCGTTCTCACGGAATGCCATCTCGAGATGTACAGCTCGTTTGCAATTGCATGAAGCGCGCATTGCGGGCAATGCGTTGAAGCTTGCGAGCAGGGCTACACTTAACACACAAAGTTGCGGGACGTGGCGTCCAACTTTAATAAGTCCGTGGGTCTTTTGAGTTTTATATGTAGCAGAATGGGACACGCATTGCCGCCTCGGTGCTTTAGCAGTACGACGAGTTAAAGGTGAGTACCCTTTAGGATGTGGGGAGATAACACTTTGTGGCTTTAAAAATAAAAGACGAGAAGAAAAAAGGAAGAGGGAAGGTCGACGCTCGAAAGGCGCCCTTCGTTGTGGCTGGCGTCCCACTCGCAGTGGCGCGATCGCCATGGAGTGCTCCATTTCATCGCGAATACAAATTTCAAGTGCGCCTTTTAAAAATTTCTTCAAGGTACACTTGCAATTTGACGCTATCCGGATACGCCATTTGTGGCGGGAAGGCTGCTCAACGGCCCCGTAAAGAAATGCGCGATCTTTATCCGGCTCGCCACAGTCAACGGTCGCGACAACAGGTTCGCGGGACGCTGCAGCCCATGTGGCTGGATGGCCAGATCGGATACTGCGATTGTCGTCTATGCGATGGAACGCGCATCACCCAAGACAGCGTGGCGGGCTCGAGAGAGAGCTGCGGAACGGGATCCCAAGGATGTATTTGAATTAAGAACGCTCTCTCAACGCCCTTGGTGTCACGGACCACGTCTAAAAGCACGCCATTTTTGGTTGGCCGGCCGCGTTTCCGTCTTCAGAACGCATCATGGCCGCTGCCACCGCGGCCGCATTCCACTGCAATGGCATCCTCACCGCGATCGTCCAGTGCATTGCCGGCGCACGTCGTGGTCTTTCTGGACGCGCTGCCGTCGCAAGTGCTTGGCGCATCGCTTCGCGCACTGCGTACGCTGCTCTCGCGGCCTGGCCAGTTTATGCACGAGTGGCCCAAACCGTGCTTCCTCGGTCTTGTCGACGACGACGAGGACCTTGCATCGGCCGCCTTGCCCGCCTACGAGGCCATTGACGATTTTTTTGTACCCAGCACTTTTCTAGGCCCCGACGTGTTTAACGTTAGCACTTTTTTGTCTTCATGGGCCCACAAGATGACGGCCATCGACGTCACGTTCAGCGCCAACCACATCAACAAAGCGGTCTGCCAAGCGTTACGTCGCTGCACGCGCCTTCGCGAGGTCTCGTTGGACTCGTCGCCAAGGATGACGCACGTGTTTCAAGCGGTGGCGCATCACGTGTCCAGACTCAACGTGGTGATGACGCGAGGTGACGCCGTGGACTGGACACCGCTGGTGACGTCGTGGCTCGCGAGTGGCCACGCCGAGCACTTGAGTCTGCGCTGCATCCCAGTCGCCACCGATGCCCTCGCGCGCGCCGTCAGCCGGACGCCGACGCTGCGCAGCCTTGCGATCTTCGCGTGCGATGACGTTGTCGAGCAGCTACTTGGTATCGGGGAGTCTCTGCGCCACCTCACGCGCTTTAGTTTCGGGACCAAAGTGCTTGTCCTCGTGGGCCGACTTCTCGATTTCGTCGACATCCGCTCGCTAACGTCGGTCACGCTCTCCTGCAGCATGCCGCTGCATCCAGTGTTTTACACGCTGTGTGGCTCGCCCGCGCTTGAAGAGCTCGTCTTGCGCTGGTGCTCACTCACCGTTCGCAACGATGACGACGTCGTCGGACACTGGTCGCGACTCCGCGTCGCTCGGTTTGATGGCGTGGACTTTAGCGCCGACGTCTTTGACACTCTATTGGCGAGTCTCACGTCCTCGCAGGTTTTGGAGCACATGGGCTTTCACGACTGCAGCACTGTCTCTGTTGTGCCGTCGGGGTTCACTGCCGACGCAAGGTCTGCTCTTGATGAGGATGCACCGCTCTTCAAAGGCAAAACGAAAAACTGAATTCGATGGTTAGAGAAACTGTCCTTGTCCATTCGCAGTCTGGCCAGTCCGCCAGCCAATGGGAGGGCAGAACGGGCTTGGACTGCCACGTGGACACAACATTCCCCCCCATGGTCTACACGACCTCGGGATGAGTAGCGCGAAGAGCAGAACGCATCTTGGCGACATTGCCGTTGCCACGGGCTGCAGAGCGGAGAAAAGCCGCCATGATCTTGGGCACGTCCGTGGCCATGTCGGCCGCAGGTTCCCACGAAGCCTCGAGGACGTCGAGACCGAGCCACTTGACTTTGACTTGCCATTGCTTCGACGGCCGGTCATAACGACAGTCGAGCATCGCTTCCACGAGATGACCACCTTCGACGTACGCGATGTGGTCCTTGAGATCTTGCGTCACTAGGAGGTCCTTGGTCGCAAAGAACTTGAGGCGCGACGCATGATGCGTCGACAGCGAGCCGTCGCGGAGGTCTTCAACCACGAAGACCCAGTCCGAGATGATCTCGACGATGCGGCGCGGGCCGAGCCACTGCACCTGGAGCTTGTTGGCTAAAGCACTCGAGACTTTGCCGACCAGCACATAGTCGCCGAGCGAGAAAAACACTTGACGCTGCTTGACACCACGCCTGCTGTTGTGGCGCGAACGCTCCTTGTCACGACGCTTGCGACCAACCTCGGCAGCAGCGCGGTGGAGCTGGTCCCGGGCAGCAGCGAGCTCTTGGAAGGCGTCTTCGCGGAGGCGAGCAAGGAGTTCTTCCGGGACTTCCTTGATGTCGCTACCGACGCGATAAGCGGACAACGCATGCCCCGGCGGGAGCAGCGTCATCGCCGTGATCGGCGCTCTTCCTTGCCCGAGCTTGGCACTTGGGGTGTGGTTGAGCGCATGTTGCACAAGCGGCACGAGGACACGCCATTCCTTGGCGTTCATGTGCAGCTCCGCGAGCACAGTCTTGAGGGTCTTGAGCACCGTGCGCATGAGGACTTCGACGGTACCATTCGCCCATGGGCAGTGCGCAGGCGAGAAGTTGTGCACGCTGCCGTACTGGCGACGCACTTCGTCGACCACCTGGTTCTTGTAATGAGGCCCTTGGTCGGAGGCCCACTGCGGGGCGATACCGAAGTTGGCAAACCATTGCTGGAGCGAATCAATCGCGTCCAGCGCCTTGCAGTTGTCGTGGACCGTGAGCTGGCAGAACCGGCTCGCATCGTCCACAATGACGTGGATATAGCCGCCTGGCATCGAGAGAAAGTCGCAATGGATGAGCTCGTTGGGCGCCGTGGCATGCAGAGTCTCGCCAAGCGGGCGAGGGACCTTGCCATTGCCGACCGACATGCACTGCAGGCACTGGCCGACAAAAAGCTCGACATCGTCGACCATGTTGCGCCACGTAAACGCGCTCATAAGGGCTTCCTTGGTCGCGGCTTGGCCACGGTGGCCCATGGCACCTGCGTGTGCCACGACGAGAAGCGTCATCTGCATGTCAACAGCCGACGGCGGGATCCAGATGCAGCCGTTGAGGCGGCCGACACCCGAAGGGTCCGAGCAGTCGAGACGAGCCTTGATGTCGTCGTACTCGGCGCCAGCCTCGCGCTGCACTTGAGCAATGGCCGCCACGGTCGGCCACTGGAAATCGGGGCCGAGCGGTGACGCAACCTGCGCCGGGACAACCACAAGTCGGCGCACACGCAGGGCACGCGTAGTCGGGCCGTCCGTCTCGGGCGTCGTGGCATTGGCGAGAGCGCCATCATCCGACGGCGTCCACGGCAAAGCAAGCGCGTCGACCGCGGCTGCGCGGTTGCCCCAACGGGAGAGCATATCCCCCCACACGTTTTCGTCCCCCGGCACGTGGAAAATGGTGTACCGGAAACACGTGAGCGTGACGGCCCAGCGCGCGAGCTTGTCGGCAAGGTAGCGCGGTTGCGCCGGCGAGGCATCGACACCAAAGATGAACTCCAAGTTGCGGTGGTCCGTGAGGATGACGAACCCGAGATCGCGGTGGAGGAGGTAGTCGAGCCGCTTGACCGCGAAGATGATTGCATAGGCTTCCTTCTCCGTGACGCTCCAGCGTAGCTGCGTCTCGTTGAACGCGCCGCTGACAAAGGCGAGCGGACAGTGATGCTGCTGATCGAGCGGCCAGTCGGCCTGTTCGGCCGGCACTTGCGTCAGCACTGCGCCGTAAAAGCAATGGCTGGCGTCCGTACAGAGGTAGAAAATAAACTTGTCGTTCGGGTGCGCAAGCGTAACGGCGTTGAGGAGCGCATCCTTGCAGGCCGCAAAGCAGCGCACGTGCTCGTCGTTCCAGCCATGCGCGTCGAGCCGCGCAAATGCGAGACGAGCCTTCTTGCGCGTGCCGGTCGCGACGCACACCGCCTCGAGCTCTTCGTGCAACGGCGCCACGAGCTTGTTGAACTCTGGAATGGACTCGCGCATCCAGTTGAGCGCGCAGACAAACTGCTGCAGCTGATCGGCGGTCTCGGGCGTGCTGAGCTCGACGAGACCCGCGATGCGTTTCGGATCGTGGCTGACACCTGCCGCGCTGATGCGACGGCCGCACCAGACGACTTCGGGCGCAAAAAACGTGCACTTGCCGGGGTGCAACTTGAGACCGTACTCAACACACCGGCCGAGGAGGAACTTGAGGAGATCGATGAGGTCCCGGGGCGACTTGGCGCTGCCGAGGACGTCGTCGACCCAGCCTTCGAGGCCATCGCCGTACTTGTCGCCGTACACTTCCTGCGCGACGCGTTGACAATACGCGACCGCATCCGTCTGGCCCATCTGGACCCGGTTGGACGTGATGACGCAGTCGATGCCAAGGATGGAAAACCACTCCTGACAATCGCGATGGAGCCCGAGCTGCCAAAAGCCGCGGAACCAATCGGCCACAAAGTAGCACGTCGTGCCGCTCAGGCGCGCCATGACAACGTTGAGCATAGGCATGGGCCAGACGAGCGGGACCGTCTGCGCGTTGACACCGCGCAGGTCGACGGTCATACGGAGCTCGCCGCTCTTCTTGGGAACGATCCGAGGCGCCGACGCCCAGTGCGAGTTTGGATTCATGTACGCAAGACCATGATCGAGCAGGTCCGTGATGGTGTCGCCCAAAAACTGGGTGTACCTCGGGTTGTAGCGACGTTGCGCGCACTTGAACGCAACGTAGCCGTCCTTGAGCGTCACGACGAGGGGTTCCACCTTGATGGGCGGATCCTTGGCCGGCTTGACGCGAAAGACGTCGATCGCACGCATGACCAAGTCGTAGAGTTCACGCGTCAGCGGCTCGGGCAAGCCGTTTGGTTGGCTTCCTGTACCGCGGCCGTAAGAATGTCCTTGACGGCCGCCGTGACGTCCTTCCCATCGGGCAGCGCCACGTCATGTTCGTCGTCGTCGTCGACCAGCGCATCGAGCTCATCCTCCCCCGCAGCGCGCCACGTCAGCACGGCACGCTTGACCATCGAGGTGGACGAGAGCGCAAGTGTAGCACTGTCCGTCATGTCCCAGACCGCACGGCGAGCATGAGCCTTGTGCAGAAGGACATCAAGGTCGTAGCCGAGCGTCTGCATGACCGCGCGACCCAGCGTGATGTTGGAGCCCGCATCCGTCTCATCGACCCAGGCCGAAATGTTGAGGAGCGTAAGTGGCCCCGGCTGCGCATCGAGAACCAACTCGTTGAGGACCATGTAGCGGGAAAGCACCATCGGGACTTGGCCAAAGCCTTCGAGAGGCTGCGCCACCGGCGCCGTCGCAATCGCAGCAGCCGGGTCTTGCTGCACAAGCAGCTCGGCCAGACCTCGCGAGATAATCGCGGCAATGTCCGACCCCGTGTCCAAAAGTACCGGCACCGGCGGACCGTCGGTAAGGCCATTGACATGCCCGGGCAGGGCGCCTGGCGGTAAGTCGTGCTCGGCGCGCGACAGCTTCTTGGTCTGAGCCCGGCGCCGCTGCTCGCCTTCCTTGCGTCTCCGTGCGACAATCTCCTTCTTGGCGTCGTCCGAGGTGTTCTTGCAATCGGCGAGGTGGTGAGCTTCACTGCATGCCCAGCACTGGAGAGTACGCGCACCGCTTGACGGCGCACGCGCAGCGTTGTTGGCGCGAGCCACCTTGGCCTTCAAGTCCGACAAGCGCTTCTCTTCGGCCGCCGTCTGCGCCTTGAGTTCGTTGAGACGCTTGACTTCTGCCACGGCAACGGAAGGCGTCTCGTCGGACACCTTCTTCTTCTTGCCACGGAGATTGCGGACAAGTTGCGCGTTGGCCTCGGCCCGCATAGCCGGGAGCACATGGCCCAGACGCTCGCGGACGCGCTCCCAAAACATGAAGATGTTTTGCTTGAGATGAGGGTCGTCAAAGTCGTAATCTTGCTTGATGAGCGCGCGGACACCCTCGGGCTTGATCCCGGGGATAAGAGCCTGGACGACTTGCTTGGGGTGGAAATAATCGATGTCTTCAGCGTGGTTGCTGACCAAAACCTTGTGATACTTGGCCTGCCAGTCCGTCATGCGGTCGGCCACGTCGAGGATCGAGTTGTCCATCGACAGGTTGTGGATCATGGCGACAACGACGGCCTTGTTGTCGGCTGGTCGGCCCAGCGACGCTTCAAAGAACATCTCCCACTGTCGCTCCGAGATGTCGTCCACGGACTGGTTGAAGGTAAACCGCGCATGGTGCGCCCTCGCTTCGGCCGTCATGCACGCGCTCATCATGACGGTGCCAACGGGTTGTCCCATGGAGATGCTGATTTTGTCCTGCGCTTGAGCATAGGCGATGAACTCCTTGGTGAACGCGAGCTGGGCTTGCGTGTCGAGACCCTTCTTGCCGTAGATCGGCGGC
>NW_012156426.1:150502-154595 GCF_000151545.1 Saprolegnia parasitica CBS 223.65
GCTCTTGCGGCACCGGCAGCGGCGCCGGGTCCGACAGCGGCTGCAAGTCCGGCGTCACAGGAGCCGCGGGCATCGGTCGTGGAGACAAGAAAACAAACGGCGGCGCGGGAGACACCGGTCCTCCCCCATGAAGACATTGGGAGACGGAGGAGACGCTGGCAACGGGTCCTGGCGCGCACGGGCGAGATCCCCGGACGCCGAGGGCGTGTCCGGCGCAGCATCGCGAGCGGCAGTAAGGCGCTGGAGCTCGTTGACGTAGTAGGCCTGCATGTGAGCTTCGCGCTCGGCGAGGCGTTCTCGTTCCACGCGCATCTCTTCTTGTACCAGTGCTCTTTGCGCCTGCATTTCGTGGGCAAAGGCCGCGGACGCTTGCTCGTAAACTTGACGTTGACGCGCATCGAGGTACCCAAGGGTATCACGCTCGACCTCCGTGCGAAAGGCCGCGGCTTGTTGCGAGAGCTCATACGCGCCCTGCTGCACTTGCAGCGCCGCCTCTTGTTGCAAACGCGCCGCGAGCGCTTGAGCTTCGTGGTGCGCCGCCGCCTGAATGGCGTGACGCTCGTGATCCAGCCGGGCCCGTTCTTGCGCCATTGCCCGCTCGGTCTCTTCTCGTGCGCGTGCCCATATGCGCAACTGCTCTTCGTGGGCCCACTGCGCGTTGACCGGCTGCGGTTGGGGCACATGGGTGTGATGCACATGATACGACGTGTACTGGTGCACCGGCTGCGTCACACGATGGCCGTTGTTGATGATGGTAGACAACGTCTGGCGATGGTGGTACGTGCCACGCGGTCCCGAGCTGCTTCCATGCGGCCCGTGATGACCCGAGCTGCCGAATGTGATCGTCTCCGACGACCCGCTGCTCGTTGTTGGCACCGACATCGACGCCGCGTACGTATCCGTCGGCAGCGCCGGCGCGTACGCTTGGCCAGACGGACCCGCAAACCCGGGTGCGTAGGCCGGCCCTTGCGCCATCGGCGCGGGCTGCATGGGGTGACCGCCGTAGGCTGCGCCTTGCGGATACCCTTCCAAATGTCCGAACGTCTCCGGACCACGGGGAGGCGCCTGCTGCCTAACGGCACGGCCACCGACCTGCGCTTCCGCCGCGTCCACACGCGACGGGACATAAGCTTGAGGGGCTTGGTAGAATCCTTCCTCGAGCGTACGGTCGGACAACGTCGCCTGGCGCGGGTCGTAGACCGTGTATGGGACTTGGGCGTACGTCGTGCGCCGTGGGTCCATGATTCAGCTGGTTGAGATCTTCGTAGTCTTGCACGTGACTAATAATATTATTGTTGTGCCGTCGGGGTTCACTGCCGACGCAAGGTCTGCTCTTGATGAGGATGCACCGCTCTTCAAAGGCAAAACGAAAAACTGAATTCGATGGTTAGAGAAACTGTCCTTGTCCATTCGCAGTCTGGCCAGTCCGCCAGCCAATGGGAGGGCAGAACGGGCTTGGACTGCCACGTGGACACAACAGTCTCAACCAAGATGCACGTGCTGGGGGCAGCGCTTGTGCACTGGATCAACCATGGGCTTCGCGGCTTGCGCCTCTCCGACGTTGGATTGGACGATTCTGGCGCGGCCGTGCTGGCGACGGTGCTGCGCCACGCCTCGAATACAGCGCCTTTGACGCTCTCGCTGGTCGACAATAATCTTTCCCTGGTCGGTGTCATTGACCTCCTCGCCTCTCTCGCGTCGTGCACATGTGTGCGCGCTGAAATCGAGGTGTCCGAGACCCTCCAAGGACACATGGACGAGCTCGTCGCCGTCGCCACCAATGTCGGTATCAAAGCGATCTGCGACGACGACGTCTTCGAATTCTATAGCCCGCTTGCGATATAAAGCAAGAGTTAAATGAATATTAATGCACAATACAATTGATCGTCATCATTTTTCTAGTTACCACCGACACGGTCGCAGATAGCTAACGGTTGCGGCTGTGAGAGTTTAGGGTCGCCTATCCTGGCCGAATTTGTTTATTTTGACTTTTGAGTCGATCTATTATTGAATGTCAAACCTTGTGACGTCGCGATAATAATACTTGTTGAGCCATGCGTTGGTTCTTGGCGCCACGCGCAAGATCGCACCTCTTTATCCGGACCCAGATGCAACACTGGCACTGCCAAATCCTTTAGTGGGTTTCCTCGACGCTCTACATTGCATGAATGGTCATTGTACAATTGCGGGACCAGTGTCTACTGCCGACAATATTGAAGCCAATCACATATCTTTAAACCTGGTGCGATGATATCCGGCGATATTGTCGGACCTGGTACCCATATATCTGAGACGAATGCGGCGTCTCTCACCTGCGAGCCCATGCTTCGTACGTCGAACGATCATCTCTAGTCTCTTCTAATATTTCCGATCGAATCCATCCGAATACGCAGCGTACTGTCAATCTCGGCGTGTTGCAAGGGTCGAGCGCGGCTCCAAAAACACAGGTAGTACGTGGCAACACGTGCGCTTAAGATGCGACCACATTCGGCCAATCTCCTGTCGTCGTATCCGGAAAGATCGCGAACCTGGGGCGCGCATCGTATCCGGAAAACCCCACATCTCGTCACGCTGCCGGCGCAACAACGTTTTCACGCGTTGCTCTCGTACACTCCGAAGCGTTCAACATGGTTCATTGCTCGTATAGGCGCTGCCTACCGGCTTCCTCCAGGCAGCAGCCCAGAGTCGACTCTGTCGGCTCCCGCGTCGCGACAGGCGGGAAACGACCAACATTCCTGTATCATTGAGATTTTTGGCCAATCCGAGCTCATTTCCGATTTTGACCTGGCGGTCGCAGCATGCCCGACCTCGACTGCGCGCCGATGGACCCAGCGTCGGCGCCGTACGAGGACGCGCTCGAAAGCATCCCGCGCGATGCATGCGCCACGTTCGAGTACGCGTACATGGGCCGCCTGGACGACGCCATGGCGCCGGGCCTCGTCCTCGCCGCCTTCCCCGGTCGCCGCAAGTGGTCCCAGGATGCCCGCGTCCTCGACGCTGTCCTTGCCAACCACCCGTCCGGCATCCTACCATCGACGTCTCTGCAGCAGGACAATGGACGTGACCCGCCGCCGACGATGTGGACGCTGGGCCTCGGCCGCACGTTGACGGACCACTTTGCGTGGGGTAGCAACAACGTCGTGGCCGTTCTCTCACACGTCGCGATTCGCCGACCAGCGTCGGACGCAGCGCCGCTCGAGCCCTTGCTGCGTGACCGAAACAGCGCCGGGACGCTCCTCGTGTCGCTTCCGACGTACCTTGAAGGCGGTGCCCTTTCTGTGCACTTCAACGGAGCGAGAACCGTGTCGGACAACGACCACCGCGTCTGCAGCACGTACTCGGTCACGGTCGCGCACCGCGCCGCCACGCTCGCGATGGCGCCGATCATGGCCGGTCACGCCGTCGTTGCTGTCTATGATCTCGTCGGTGACAGTGCCATGTCCGCGTCTACCTCGCCCATCTCACCAGGTGTGCTCGCCGCCATCGCGATGCTGACCACTATCGCGACGGCGCCGCCGACCAAGTACCCTCTTCTCGGCTTTGGCATCCGTCCTAGCTACACCTTTACGACGTTCGACGACCTCGGAAGCGGCAGCCAAGAGCGAGCGTTCGTCCATGCTTTGGTCGCGACCGAGATGTACGACGTGGCCATGGTGCACTACCTGCCTGTCCCAGCCGACGACGACGACACGGGTCCCTTTGTGATTGCACGCGCGGCGCTGCATCCAAGTCTCGGCCTTCCGAGCAGCTGCGCACTGGCGTTGCGAGGGCGTCTCGTCCCCGCCTTTCTGTGCTCGGTCCGCGTCGAGGACCTGCGCCGATCCCGCGACTACCGCAGCACAAGCCTCGTGTTCTGGCACAAGGTGCATCGCCCGATCGTGCTGGGGTTTGAAGCCGCGACGGACGCGCTGGCCACCACGCCTGAGAAGCCCATGCGTCGCGACCTCGTCGAGGGCCTTCTCGAGCACTACGTCGATGCATGTGATGCTATGGCCGCAACCCGCGAGATGTGGGCTTCCACGGCAACACTCGCCCAGCAGCTGAACGCGTTCGGAGACGTCCATCTCGTCGAAAAGCTCTGGCACACGCTCAG
>NW_012156426.1:155498-158245 GCF_000151545.1 Saprolegnia parasitica CBS 223.65
TCGGTCGTCGAAGCGAGTCGGTGGGGCGCTGGCGCTGCACCACGTCCTTTTTGTGGCCGCTGCTGCAAGAGGCCTCGTGCCTTGGCCTGGCGCTGGTGAGCCAACGACAGCTCGCGGCCGCGATGCTCCCCGTGCTGGCCACCGACGACCGCGACGCGCGAAGCTTGGCCATCACGAACGTCGTGCTCACGCCGTGCTGCCGCGGCTGTCGACGCTTTGAGGCGTTCCTCAAGTCGCCAACCGACAGCGAGTGGCACATCGAGTGGTACGAGGACTCGAGACGCACGTGGTGCGCAACCCTGGAAGCGTTTGCTGCGCACCTTCCGATGCGGCTCGAGGTTGCGATCACGTCGCATGCTATTTACCCAAACGTGTGCGTGGCGACGTTTCGTAAGCGACTCGACAACCGTGACGATGACCCCGAGGAGGTGCGTCCCGGGCACCGCGCGCGCACGCTGGCCAAGATTGCTCGGCTTCGCGAGTACCTCGGCGAGCAGAACAAGCACACCTCGGACGACGATGGCGCCGATAAAGACGGGCCGCCGACCAAGCGCGTGAAGCCGTCAGAGAGCTGCTAGCACGTCCCACCACGTTGTATTTGTCTAAGTTGAAACAAAAATCATGTCCAAGAAGATCCATCTCGTCAGATGCTCGGGAAGGGAGGAAAGACGGTCGCACCGAGGTGCTGCTGGACAACTGCGCAGTGGCGGCTGCCAAGATCGGCCTCATGTTGCCCCAATGGATGGGCCAAGGGCATCGGAGCCTCAAGGACAACCCACTCGACAACCGGCGCTGCTGGCGATCGAATTGCGCGAAGGCCGGAACGTCGCGCCGTTGACAGTCCAGCTCGCCGGCCATTTGCTATCCCATTGAACGTCGATGGGAGAGTGCGGTTAACATCCCGAGTGATGACGTGGTGGGTGTCCACGATGCGCAGTGGCCCGTCGCGCTGCGGTCGTTTCCCGTGGGTCCGATTCTTGCGGGCGTCCGGTCCAACGTCGTTGTACCGCCGACGTGGGCCCCGAGGCTCGTACGCCGACTAGGCGATCAGTACTACAGTAGAAAACGTAGTATTTAACATCACGTTGCTAGAGAATATTGTGATATGCTATGTGCACAGAGCTCACGACAAGCAGGGTTCCCGCTCTTTTGTGTAGGTTTAGGTTTAGGTCTAGGGCTTGTGACTCATCATCTAGTGATGTCAGTGGGTACGACATATTCGATGCGTGGATTCATTCATTGATAAGTCGACATGATGTCCTTGTTGTCACCAAGAGAGTGCAGAGCACGGTCCCCGCGCAACATTCTCCCACACACCTGCAGCATCGCAGCTGTGAAATAACGCGAAGAAACCCATTCGAGCAAAAGATACGCGAAACAACATCGCTGTATGCCATACAAACATCAAGTGCATCGATGGCAGATCGCCATTATTTTGGCAGTCGACAGTATGGCGACGCACGGCAAACTCGTCGTGGGCATCCTCGTCTTTCCGGGCTTTGCGACCTTGGACATTGCAGGTACGTGCCCCATGTTGTCCACTCTCTGCACCCACATGACAATATCTCCATCCTGCTAGGCCCACTTCAGTTTTTCGAGCAGCTCGAGGACGGCATCGAGACGATCCTCATCGCGCGCGAGGCCGGCACCTTGTACTCGCGGCCGCCCACCGGCGGCTGCTCTATTGTTGCCAGCTATTCGTTTGCATCGGCGCCAGCGCTCGACGTCCTCCTCGTACCAGGTACACTCACGCGACTTCTATTTTGCAGATATAAATGGTTTGAGCAGGCGGCAAGGGCTGCCGCAGCCTCTTCCACGATGCTGCCTACCAGGATTTCATCAAGCACCACAGCTCCCGTGCGCAGTACGTTCTGAGCGTCTGCACGGGCTCGGGCTTCCTCGCGGCGTGTGGCCTCTTGGACGGGAAGAGCGCCACGACCAACAAGGTCGCATTTCGCGAGATTCAAGTGCTCGGTGACGGTCGCGTGCAGTGGGTCAAACACGCGCGCTGGGTCGTCGACGGCAACGTCTGGACGAGCTCGGGCGTCACGGCAGGTATGGACATGGTCTGCGCGTTCCTCACGTCGCTTTTGGACCCGAGCGGCTCCAGAGAATCTTGAACGTCATCGAGTACACGCCAGCAACGGACTCTGGCAACGACCCGTTTGCCTTCTTGGCCGAGTCGTAGCTCGACGATAACGAATATGACGCTATCGGTGGTCGTAACTCTAGTCTCCACATGCAATGTCATTGGGTGTCTTGGGTGCACCGTGGCTCGGCCACCCGATGACGCCGATCTCGTCACCGAGCCGTCTTTCGAGAAGCACCACACGACCCGCGACGATCTCGCGGACCTCACGCCAGTCCCAAGTGCACACGACGCCAGTGTGCCGGTACTTGATGGGTCCAACGTCATGTGCTCGTACGTTTGCACTCGCCTAGCTATCACGCGTGGCAGCCAAGCGCGCCTGCCCCGAGGCCGCGACCGTGCTGAGCTTTCCGCACGTCCTCACTTCGATCGCCCAGGGCCTCCAGTCGCCGCGCGATGCCATCGCCTTTCTAAAGACGTTGCCACCGGCGTCGTTGGCGGCAACCAAACTGCGGCTGACGCGACCTGGCCCGTACGTCCACACGTGGCCTCACCTCAGCCTCGACGACTTCCATGGTGAGAACGCGGCGCTTGCTCTTGCGGCGCTGCCGGCTCTCGTCTCTTTGCGTGAGCTTGACCTTGGGCGCGTGGAGTGGGC
>NW_012156426.1:159007-198695 GCF_000151545.1 Saprolegnia parasitica CBS 223.65
CACGTGTCCCGCGACCACGATGGCCATGGACCTTCCGCAAGCCCTCACCTTGATCGTCCAGTGCCTCGAGTCACCACGCGACGTCGTCGCCTTTCTGTATGCGCTGCCACCTGCCGCACTGGACGCACCACTGGCGGCAATCTTGGAGCTTCTGGTGCGACCGAGCATGGTGGCCCACATGTGGCCGAAGCTCAACCTCGTCGACTTGGCGAGCATCGACACTCCGCTGGCTCGAGTGGCGCTACCCGTGTTCACGTCCGTACGCAGCTCAGAACTTGAGTACTTCACGTGCCTGGCAACGGCGCCACCACCCGACGACGACGAAAAATACGAGGAAAAATACGCCGTGTCCCGGTTCATCGAGTTTGCTTCGCAGTGGCCACTCAAGATGACGTTCGTGGACGCAACGTGGCGGCGCAAGGTCGGCTCTGCGGTCTTTTGCAGCCTGCTACATCGCTGCACGCGCCTCCGTTCGATCGAGTTGGACGGTGGCGAGAACGCCGGCGACGTCCTCGCAGCCGTCACGACGCCCGCTCACCGCGTGCGCTCGCTTTGCGTCGATATGACGACAGCCCCCGCTGCGGGCGACTGGAGCTCGCTTTTGAAGCCGTGGCTCACCAGTGGCCACGCTCGGCACATTACTTTTCTAAGCGGAAGGCATCTTGGGGACGGGGACGCCGCGGCGCTTTCGCTGGCACTCGCAACAACCTCCTCGCTGCGAGGCCTCGCCATATGGGGCGCCGACGACCTTGTCCGTGCGCTTCTTGTCTTGAATCGGCCACTGCATCACTTTACCGAGATACAAGTGGAGACGTCGAGTGTCAAATTCCTTGGCTTCTTCTTGACGCGTCTGGATTTTACCAAGTTGACATCCCTCAAGTTGGATTGCAGCACGGATCACGCAGACACTCTACGTCTCGTGCGACACATGCCATTGCTCCGCCACCTCGCACTGACCAACGGCTGTGTCGGGTTTGCATTCGCTGACGCGTCGACGTGGCCGGACCTCGAGAGCATCGCCTTCGAACGCGTCTCCTTGGCTTCGACCGCCCAGATCGCGCTCCAGGCGTATTTCGACCGTGTACAAAATCTCCGAGAGGTGTCGTTCGAAGGCCCCGAGAGCATGGCGGCAACGTCGTTCTTTGATTGGAGTTACGCACTGACTCAATTGATCGCCAATGGACTGACGGTGGCGAAGCTCATGGATACCGACCTCGACGACACGTGCGCTGCCCTTCTCGCACTTGCGCTGCGCGAAGGGTGCAATGCGTCGTCGCCGCTTCATCTGGACCTCACCGAGAACGACATTGGCATCAAGGGCGTCGGCGCGCTTGTAAAAGCCCTTGCAACGTGCCTCTACGTGCGAATCGAGATTGTATGCAAAAGCTTCGACCTTCTCGCACCGTACAAGGCCGAGATTGAAGCGTTTGCCGCCTTCCATGGTGTGGCGACGACTATCACGAACGAGCTCTATACGTTGTGCAGCCCTTCCACACATTTTCAGTACTATGATGCGATGTAGCGATGTAGCTCGATGCGATGCAAGATTGCGTTGCTGGTTTGTGTTTCTTGAGCCAGCTCCCACGCATTCAGGCACTACGTATGCGAAGTCTTCGCGTTCGTTTTGCTAATTTGATATCAACGCGAACACGTTTGATTGATTGTGTAGAGCCCTGCTTGACGCGTCGTAAAACCAGATATATTCATGTCATGTACTCTAGCTATCGATATCATATATACTAGTATAAAGGTAGTGAGCACTGGTCTCGATGCGACTCCGGAAGCGTGCACCGACGCACAACCGTGCGTGTCTATGTGCTCGGGCCTCACAGATTGATGATCGATTGAGCCCCGATCGACTTCTATCAATCCAAGCAAACGACCGGTTCCAAAACTGGGTTTCAACACCAACAGCAACAAAGCTAATGAAACGACCTGTGGACTGGCTGCGGATTCAAACGGAGCGAAAGGGCCTGTAATTACCCTTTCCCTTGTACCGGGGGCTTTGGTGGGCCATAAGTGCCGGCTCGGGTTAAATTAGACGACGACCCTTGATGCGCATCGCGTCTGCTCAATTTTCCGCCGTCTTGGGCCTCGCTCATTCTTCTGCCGGGCTCCGCTCATCTTTATTTTTTTCCTTGTGGTCGAGTTCCAACCAGTCCAACAAAGGTACTACGAGACATCCATGCACTGTATGTGCATAACATCGTGCTCGATCGATGGTTACATAATCGACGTAGGACTATAGAACGTGAAATAATTCGGGTCAACGCCGCACGCCATGCGATGCGTGGCGACAAAGGCTTGGAGTTCGTCCATGTGTTGATGGTCCGCCACATACAGCATCACGCGCACATCGGTGCACTGTGCGAGTGCTTCTCCAAGCACTCGAACGCCATTGATGGTCACCTTGCAGTTGTGCGAGAGGTCCAGCGTCAAGGGCGTCGTATTGCGACCTTCACGCAGCGTTTGCGCAAGATGGCCGAGGCTCGTGTCGTCCAGACCCGCTTCGCTGAAGCTCGCATGGGCAAGACCGTTGTTGATCAAACGCACCAGCGTCCGACTTACACTGACAAACCACCCGTCCGCCAGTTTGCACTGTTGAAACGCCATTTTGCGGAGGCCTTGCGCGCGGCCGAGGTAGGAGAGCACTGTAGCAAATGCCGTCGGTGTGAAGTCGATCGCTTTGAAGTGCATGCTCTCGAGGTCCGGCCACGTCGACGCCTCGGCAAAGCCATCTCCGATGTGGCCTCCAGTCGACGCCAAATGGCGAAGTGCGGGCATGCGTCCAAGCGGAAAGAAGTCAGCGTGGTCGTCCGCGCTGCTGATGGCAAGCGACGTGAGTGAGGTGAGGTCGAGAAGGGCCAAGAACGGAGCCACGGCCGCTGGCGTATATGTCCGCAGCTCGACGTGCGTGAGCTGGTGCAGCGGCAACTCGAGTTCGAGGAAGGCGTCGAGCAACTCTTGGTGGTCGTGGATACCGAGAGACCGAACCGAGGACGTGGTCGCGAGCGCGCGCGCGAGAACCTCCTCGTCTTCGACTACGGTGCACTCGATCGTAAGGCTGCGAGCGTGGCCACTGCCGAGCCATGGCAGCACGTGCGAGGCCAAGTCGGTGGCGGCAGAGCTCGCTTCGCCAATGCATATGGTGTGGACACGGTGGTTGGGCGTCGTAATCGCGGCAAAGACGTCCGTGTCGTCTTCGTCGTCGACCAAATCGGTCGACTGGAGGCGCGTGCAGCGCCGTAGCAAGTCGCAGAAGACGTCGCGGCCGACTTGGTACCGCCACTCTGACGTCACGTGCGTCAACTTGAGCGGCCACTGCGTCGCAAAATCGATGAAGGCTTGAGTGCTGTCGGCCGCGAAGAGGCGCCCAAAATGCCAAACTTCGGTGGCGTGCACCGAGACGAACACGGGCAGGGCCGCCCGGTACAGCGCAATGTCGTTGCCTGCGCTCAAGATGGCGCCGTCGAGATTGAGCGATGGCCACGTATACGCCAGCGGCCCCGGTCGCGTCAGGAGCTCCTTGGTGGCTGCCAGCGGCGCGTTCAGCGAGGCAGGTGGCAGCGCTAAGAGAAAGGCGCTGGCGGCAAGATGTGACTGGAGGCACTGGGCGATCAAGGTGAGGGCGTGCGGCAGGCTCAGCACGGTCGCGGCCTCGGGAGACGTGCGCTTGGTCGTCGTCATCGTCGAAGCCTCTAGCTCGCCCTTTAGTCTATTTTTGATCTGGTAGCAAATTGATCCATTTCACGATCGCGATCAGAAATGGCGATCGTCGATGTGACTACCGTCTGAGTTCTGGCCAATCAGATCGAGTAGCGCTACTAATCAGCGACGCAAATGTATTTTATTGGTCGAAATGCGACAGCTCTGGAAGCTCCCGGTGGCTGGCTTCCACGGCACTGGTATTCCGGTGTTTCATTGGTCTAAATGCCCAACTTTTCCAACCAGTCGCATTGCGTTTCATAACCAGCCATGGCAACCAAGCGCGCCTGTCCCGAGGCCGCGACCGTGCTGAGCCTTCCGCATGTCCTCACCTCGATCGCCCAGTGCCTCCAGTCGCCGCGCGATGCTCTCGCCTTTCTGTCGGCGCTGCCATTGACGTCGCTGGACACAGCACTGGCAGCCACCAAGGAGCTATTGACGCGACCTGGTCGGTTCGTCCACACATGGCCTCACCTCGGCCTCGACGAAATCGATGGCGAGAACGCGGCGCTTGCTTTATCAGCGCTGCCGGCTCTAGTCTCGTTGTGTGAACCTGCCGTTGGGCGCATAGATTGGTCGCCATCGACAACCGTCGCAACAAGGACCTTCGCCGACTTTGTCTCGTCGTGGCCGCTCAAGATGACGCACTTTGAGTCGATATGGTTTGACGACATTGATACCAACGACGTTTGCAGCTTGTTGCGTCGCTGCACGCGCCTACGAGCCATCGACATATCTCGGGACGAAGATATCGTCGACCTGCTCGCCGCCGAGTTGACGCCAGCCCATCATGGAGAAGCTGTCTCTCTTTTACACCGCCAAAGCTACCATGGACTGGACGTCGCTGCTGCGGCCATGGCTGTCGAGTGGCCACGCGCGACATCTCTCGTTCCATACCGCCCGGACCACCGATGTGGTGGGGTAGCCCGTGCTCTCGCCACCACGGCGTCGCTGACAAGCTTGGACATCTGCAACAATGACAAGTTGGTCCAAGCATTTTTGACGCTGCAGTTGCCCTTGCACCAGCTCACGGAGGTGCGCCTCAAGACAGACAGGCCCGACCTCGTCCGTCGCTTCTTGCGACTATGTGATGTGGCCACGCTCACGTCGCTTGCGATTCTATGTGATTGCGACCACGAAGACACGCTCGCGCTCGTACCACGCATGCCAGCGCTTCGCCACCTCTCGTTGCGTTGGGGTGAACTCCGGTTCACCTTGACCGATACGTCGCGATGGCCGCACCTCGAGAGCCTCGAGCTCTGTGCAGCTCGCTTTGACGACGACGCATGCGATGCCGTGCTCGCGTACCTAAACCGCGTGCAAGGCCTCCACAAGATCACGTTCAACCTCTGCCATTGGATTGCAACCCGTTTCATCGACCTCAGTCGCACGCTCGTTCGCTTGATCAACAACGGCCTCACGCTCGCAAGCGTCGCTGGGGCGAACCTTGACGACACCAGCGCTGCCATCCTCGCGCTGACGCTGCGCCAATGTCGCAACGTGGCGCCAGTCACGTTTGACCTCGGCGACAATGACTTTACGATGAACGGCGTTCGCATGCTGCTCGAAGCCCTCGCTACATGTTCGTACGTGTGCGTCCGCCTTGAGCTACCAGAGCCATGGGACGAAGACGAAGTTCGACGATTCCTTGCAACCCATGAAATGGCGTGCGACGTCGATGAAGACGCGCTTTGGACGCTCTATAGTCCTAGTACGCATGCGACATGAATCATAACCCGTCAATTGATCGTTGAGTATCGATGGGTCCCGCCCGACTTGAGTGCGCTGGTGGGAACATTATAACGACACCAATGTACTAGTACATGCAAAGTTGTCTGTATCATGTCGACTATCATTCGACGAGAGTCCAGCAGGACTATAGAGCGCATACCGCTCCGAGTCGAGACAACACGCGATGTGTGGTCACGAAAGCTGGGACTTCGTCCTTGTGCCGTTGGTCCGTCGCATACAACGTCACGCTTTGCGATGGCTTCTAGCAGCAGACACTCTTGGTGGTCGCGGATACCGAGAGGCGAGAGCGAAGACGTGGTCGCACGAGACCCTCCGCGTCTACTATCGCAGTGCACTCGATCGTAAGGCTGCGAGCGTGGTCGCTGCCGGCTCAAGACGTGCGGAAGGTCAACGATGGTCCTGATCTCGGGAGACGCGCGCTGAGTCGTTGGCATCGTGCTCGATAAGACCAGCGAAATCTCTTTTACTAACCGAGTTGAATAGCAGTGTGGTTGCCGTTGCTAGATGCCCAACCAATTCACCGTGTCAAAAGTTGGAACCCTGCCGCCAGCTCCTTCCGCCATGTTGAAGTTGCATCCAACGTGCCAGTGTTTGATTGGTCGACAAGCTTCACATTTCAACCACTTAGAATGGTTGAAATGGACCCGTTATTCGTACAAATTCGGTATCCAAGCATGGCGACCAAGCGCGCCTGCCCCGAGGCCGCGACCGTGCTGAGCCTTCCGCACGTGCTGGCCTCGATCGCCCAGTGCCTCCAGTCGCCATCCGCTGCTCTCGCCTTCCTCTCTGCGCTGCCATTGACGTCGCTGGACACAGCACTGGCAGCGACCAAGGAGCTACTGACGCGACCTGGTCCGTTCATCCACACGTGGCCGCACCTCGGCCTCGACGACATCCATGGCGACCGCGCAGCGCTCGCTCTCGAGGCGCTGCCGGCTCTATTATTTTTGCAGGAGCCAGAGACCGAGCGCACGGATCGGTCGATGTCCGAGACCGACACCGTGATCTTGGCCGACGTTGTCGCGTCGTGGCCGCTCAAGGTGACGTACTTCGACACGCAGTGGTCGCACGCCCGGGACGCACGCTATCCACGTACCATCGACAGCGACGTCGTAGGCGCTTTGCTGCGTCGCTGCACGCGCCTCCGGTCCGTCACTTTGTCGGCGCGCAAGGATGTGGCCAAATTGTTGGCGGCCATGACAACGCCAGCCCATCGAGTGGAGAAGCTGTGTCTTGAGTACGAGGGCGACGAGACGCTCGACTGGACGTCGCTGCTGCGGCCTTGGCTCGCGACTGGCCACGCGCGTCATCTCTCGTTCAACAACGCCGGCACCACCGATATCAAGGGGCTCGCACTTGCGCTCGCGACCGCTTCGTCGCTGACAGGGCTTGGGATCGACAACAATAACGCGCTCGTTCGCGCTATCGTGGCGCTGCAAATGCCGCTGCATCAGCTCCGAGAGGTGCATCTCCGGACGCATGGGCCCAAGAGCTTGCGTGCGTTCGTGCAACTATGTGATTTGACCAAGCTCACGTCGTTGGCACTGGCATGCAATGGCTATTTTGCCAACGTGATGTCCTTGGTGTCGCGCATGCCAGCGCTTCGCCACCTCTCGCTATCGGAGTGCACCCTGCGTGACGATGCGGGCGGTGCGTCGCACTGGCCGCACCTTAAAAGCATCGAGCTGTTCGAAGTCAATTTTGAACGCGATGCATGCAAGGCCATACTGGCGTATCTCGCGCGCGTGCAAGGCCTCCAGAAGATCACGTTGCACTCCTGCCACGATCTGTGCCGGGGCTTTGTCGGCCGCCGCCGCAACTTGCTTCGCTTGATCAACAACGGTCTCACGCTCGCCAGCTTTGAGAGTACATGGATCGACGACTCGGATGCTACCCACCTGGTGCGTGTGCTGCGCCAAATCCGCAACCCGTTGCCACTCACTCTCGACCTCACGGTCGACGACTTTACGATGGCCGGGATTCGCTCGCTCGTGGACGTCCTCACTACATGCACGGCTGTCTGCATCAAGATCGACATCCCCCCGGACACCTACGAGGAAGAATTCGAGCCCTTCTTGGCCACCCACGGCATGGCGAGCGTCTTGGAGGGTGCGTGCTCCTATGCGCTGTATAGTCCGCCGAGGATGTTGACGTAATGCACTGCATCATTTGCGTATTTGAGGCATGAACACGGGTCTGTGGGCACACAATGAGATCTTGGCACCTGTCCGCCGTACTGAATGGCAGAGCTACGAAGCCTTTGTCAGCCAATAATGTCGTCAACTAGCGATCGCTTTCTGATCTTCTGAAAGCCCTCGTTTCGACTAAACAGTTGTAATGTTGCAAACAAACACGGGTGCTCAGAAATGAACCACACGTGGAATGTCAGTTGCCCAACGCGAAATACCACTGCACCCAGCCCATATGATTGCACCCCACAGCTCTTGAGCCGACTTCTTCTTGCACCCAGAAAGGAACCCGCAGGCGATGGCGTCGAATGGTCAGCCAACAAACGGCCTACACCAGATGGCTGGCGAGAGCTCGGGCGCGGTCGCCAAACTCCCAGGCGCCCTCACCTTGATCATCCAGTGCTTGCAGTCGGCACGCGACGTTGTCGTCTTCGTCCAGGCGCTGCCACCCGCTTCGCAGGACGCACCGCTCGTGGCAGCCAAGGAGCTGCTAACGCGACCAGGCCCGTTGGCGTACATGTGGCCTGCGCTCCTTCTAGACGACATCGACTGCGACGACGATAGCATCGTTGCGCTCTATCATGCGGCACTTCCAGCTCTCGTGTCTGTCTGCGCCAAGGAACTCGATTTGTTTGGGCGCGTTATGCGTCCTCGAGGCAACGTCAATACGCCAGCGCAAGGCTTTATCGAATTTGTCTCGCAGTGGCCGCTCAAGATGACGCACGTGGACAGTAGGTGGGTGCAAGAAGTCGGCAGTGTGGCCTTTTGCACCTTGCTGCGTCGCTGCACGCGCCTCGAGACCCTCGAATTAAGCGCCGGTGAACACGCCCAAGACATCGTCGCGGCCATGACAACGCCAGTCCACCGCGTGCACACGCTTCTTCTATCTGGGTCCAGCCCTGCGATGAACTGGACTTCGCTGCTGCAGCCATGGCTGTCGAGTGGCCATGCTCGACACGTGTCGTTCAACAAGGTTCCGACAACCGACTGCAGCGGACTGGCGCACGCACTCGCAACGACGAAGTCCCTTCGGGGCCTCAGTATTGTCACCAACGACGATATACTCTGCGAGCTTCTTGAGTGGAAGCTGCCTCTACACCACATCACGGAGCTGAAGCTGGCGACTCCCAACGCCAAGGCTATGCGTCAGCTCATGCAGCTTGTCGACGTTACCAAGCTCACGTCCCTCGCACTGCATTGTCAGTACGAGATCTCGGACGTCCTCGGCCTCATACCACGCATGACGACCCTGCGCCATCTCTCACTCCAGTGGGTCCACTTTGGGGTTACCGACACGTCGCAGTGGCCGGACCTTGAAAGCGTCGCATTTGGTTGTGTCAAGTGTACTCCCTTGGCTCTCGACGCGATGCTCGTCCACCTCAACAACGCGTCGGGCCTAAAGCAGATAACGTTTCACTGCTGCAGCACAGGCAGCGCTCGCTTCGCTACCCTGACTCGCACGCTCGGCCGCTTGGTCAACCGCGGGCTCAGGATGGCACGATTGACAGATCTTTGTCTCGACGGCTACGACGCCGCTCTCCTTGCGTTTGCCTTGCGTCAACGGCGCAATACATCGCCCCTGAGACTGGACCTTTGCTACAATGAATTTGGTATCGATGGTGTTCGTGGGCTTCTGGAAGCCCTTGCGGTCTGCACCAATGTGAGCGTCCAGATCGAGCCCACTGAAGATGAGGCGGCGATGACAAATAAAGATGAAATCCGACGCTTTGTGGCAGCCCACCGTATGACGTGTGGCCCAAGCGACACAAAGCTCTATGCGCTCTATAGCCCCACAACAGCATTATCTCCTTGATGTACACTGTACAACATGAACATTTTGGTATACGTGTGTACGAAAGTCGTCAACAGAGCTGTCGCCTTACACGGTTGACAACCCTACAGTGTAGTTAGCTAGCTATATGAGCCAGAGCTGCTTGTCGACGAAATAACCTTTAGTCGTCGATGCCTTGAGCGATCATGGATGCGATCGTAGTCGGCTTGTTTCCTCTAGGGCATCCGATTGACAAAATTGACATCACACGACATAAACAACCCGTCAAGTAGACCGTGCGACCAGCTCGTCCACCATATCCGTCTCAATGCGTAGTACTAGTATGGTTTATAGACTTAGCCAGTCAAAGCCCAAATCGATATCTATCCAATCTGAAAAAGGACATAGTTATCGGTCAAATCTATTTTGGCTTTGACCTCCATTTCACGATTCCAATGGCATCGATCAAGCGCGTCTGCCTGCTCCAAGACCGTCTCGGTCGTCGACCTTCCGCACGCCCTCACCTCGATCGTTCAATGCTTGCAGTCGGCACGTGACGTTATCGCCATTCTATCGGCGCTGCCTTCGACTGCGCTCGATACGCCCTTGGCTGCACTCTTGCAACTTCTGACGCAACCGGGTTCATTACAGTACACGTGGCCTGCGCTCCTTCTAGACGACATCGACTGCGACGACGACGGCACCGTTGCGCTCTATCATGCGGCGCTCCCAACTCTCGCGTCGGTCCGCGCCGAAAAAGTCGAGCTGTTTCAGCGTTTTATGCGTCCTCGAGCGAGCACGCCAGCGCAAGGCTTGATCAACTTTAGCTCGCAGTGGCCGCTCAAGATCACGCACGTGAAAGAGCGATGGCTGGGCGCGATCGGCGATGCGGCCTACTGTAGCGTGCTGCGTCGCTGCACGCGGCTCGAGACGATTGAAGTCGATGCCACAGCAAACACCAGCGACATCCTCGCCGCCATCACGACACCCGCGCATCGCGTGCAATCGCTCTTCGTTACGGCGTCGGTCTGCGCTCGGGCGATGAACTGGGCCTTGCTTCTGCAGCCATGGCTCTCGAGTGGCCACGCTCGACATGTGTCGTTCGAACATATTCGGACACCCGACTGCAACGCGCTGGCGCACGCACTGGCCACCACGAAAACGCTTCAAGGCCTCCGTATTGGGGACAACGACGAACTACTCGGCGAGCTTCTTCGATGGAACCTGCCCCTACACCACATTACGGAGCTGGAATTGACGATGTCTTACTCCATGATGCAGCTCATGCAGCTCATAGACGTTGCCAAGCTCATATCTCTCACGCTCCATTGCGACTACGAGATCTCAGCGTTGGAGGTCGTTGGCCGCGTACCACGCATGTCTGCACTGCGCCATCTCTCGCTATGCCGGGTCCACCTCAATGAGGTCGACATGTCGCAGTGGCCGCACCTCGAAAGCCTCTCTTTGACGCGGGTCAAGTTTACACACGCGGCTTTCGACGCAATACTCGCTTACCTTAACAACGTGCAAGGCCTCCAGCGGTTGACATTCGGGCGCGTGTCGGATGGCCGCTTCGCTGCCTGGAGTCGCACGCTCGGCCGCTTGATCAACAGCGGGCTTGTGGCAGTGCGATTGACCGGCTGTTTCCTCGACGGCTACAACGCCGAGCGCCTTGCGTTTGCCTTGCGCCAACGGCGCACCGCGTCGCCACTGAGACTGGACCTTTGCTACGATGAATTTGGTTTTGAAGCTGTCCGTGTGCTCGTGGAAGCCCTTGCGGTCTGCACCAATGTGAGCGTCCAAATGGAACCCGGCAGATATGCGATCTTCGATTTATACCACGACGCAGTTCGACCGTTTCTGGAGGCCGTTCGAACGACGCGTGGTCCAAACGTGGCAGAGATCGCTGTGGTCTATCACCTCGAGGCAAATGCCATGACAACGATCTTTACGTAGCGCAATGCAGTCGATCGTCGCGTCACGTCATTTTTCGATAACACTGTACTAGAGCTGCCCGTACGTTCTTTCATGGTCAATGCCTCAAGCGATCATGGTTGCTCTCATGCACGAGGCCATTCGTTGTCTGCGTCTTTCCTCACTGGCGTCCGATTGACCACGTCACACAACGACACGACCAACCCAAAGAATATTGCGACCAGCCGTGGACGTCAACAAGACCCATGCAACTCAGACTTGAATTCTCGGTCAAATCTAGTTTCGCGTGGACCTCCATTTCGAGATCCCAATGACATCGACCAAGCGCGTCTTCTCCAAGACTGTCTCGGTTGTAGCCACTTTGTGAGGCGTGTCCTAGTTGACGGGAAGGCGAGCAACAATAGGAGGACGGTCGCGTCGAAAAACGGGCTAGGGTTGGACACCGAACCCTACTCCGTGGTTGGGCTACAAGCGCGTTCTGTACTAGCATGCCAGGACTCGTGGTATGGGTCGCACGTCCTCTTGAAGACCATGGAAATGGCTTTGTATAGAATAGAATGCTCGTCGTATTGATATATGCTCGATGACATTGGTGCGAATTTGTGTCGTCATGTCGTGACGACTACTACAAGTACGTAAACGTTCCTACCAGGAAAACAATCATGACTATGAATCCCAGGAATGACTCCCCTCCGTTGCAGTTCGACTACGAGTGTACATACACTGCTACGCATGGCGCGGCGGGTGGAGACTCGGAGTGAGTCGTCTTAAAGTGCTGGTCTCCGAACGTCGACTTCAACTCGAGATGACTCGTGTCCAAGCTTTCTTGCCCGTCTGTGATTAGTCCGATTTTCTGACTCGGATTCTATTTTTATTTCGCTGGCAGCCACAATGTCGACGACCAAGCTCTCCTGCCCCGGGGCCGCGACCATGCTGAGCCTTCCGCATGTCCTGACCTCGATCGCCCAGTGCCTCCAGTCGCCTGATGCTCTCGTCTTTCTGTCGGCGCTGCCATTGACGTCGCTGGACACAGCACTGGCGGCGACCAAGGAGCTATTGACGCGACCTGGTCGGTTCGTCCACACGTGGCCGCAGGTCGACCTCGAAGAGATCAATGATGATGACGAGCCACTGGTACGCGCAGCGCTGCCAGCTATCCTGTCGGTCCACGCCTACGATATCTACTCCTTTGCTCCCTTGTCAGCGACGACCGACTGCGAATCCGTGACACCGTTTCTCGAGTTTGCTGTGCAGTATCCGCTCAAGATGACGCACGTGGATGGAATATGGCAGCGCGAAGTCGGTACTTCGGCCTTTTGCAGCTTTCTTCGGCGCTGCACCCGCCTGACGTCGATCGACTTGACCGGGATCGCGAACGCGGCCGACCTCCTCGCCGCCGTTTTGACGCCAACTCACCGTGTGAGCTCGCTTGTCATCGGCACGACCTACGACTCAACGGACGGCGACGACTGGACGGCGCTTCTGTTGCCTTGGCTGGCCAGCGGGCATGCGCGACACGCGCTCAACAACTGGGGGAGGCGCCCGATACCCGATATTGCGGGGCTGGCGCGGGCGCTCGCGACGTCGTCGTCGCTTCAAGGTCTTGATATAATCAACTACGACCTCCTGCTTGCGGCGCTTGTTGCATTGAAGATGCCACTGCGCCAGCTCACAGCACTGAACGTCATGACAATTTTACCCGCATACAAGATGCTTTCGCTGTTAGAGCTGCTGGACCTTGCCAAGCTCACGTCGCTGACGCTGGAGTGTCGAATTGATTACTCGAGTACTCTTGAATGCATGCCGCGCATGCCAGCCTTGCGTCATCTTGCAATGGCCCTTGGTAGCCTTCACGGCACGGACACGTCGCATTGGCCGCACCTTGAAAGCCTCTCGTTCAATGACGTCGAGCTTCCCGCCGAGACCGTGGACGCTGTGCTCGCGTACCTTGGCCGCGTGCAAGGCCTTCAGAAGTTGACGATGGTCGAATGCTCGATGGTCGGCACGTGCTTCTTCGATGTGAGTCGCGCGCTTAGCCGGCTCGTCGCCAATGGTCTGACCTTTGCGAGCTTTCATCACGAGCGCTTTGACGACATGAGCGCTGCTTTGGTTGCACTCGTGCTGCACGAAGGTCGCAACGTATCGCCCCTTAAGTTGTGCCTCTGGGGCAACGACATCACCATCAAAGGCGTCCGCGTGCTTTTGGAAGCGCTTGCGACTTGCACGTATGTGTGCGTTCAGATTGAGCCCTGCGACTTTAGCCGGTTCTCGCCACACAAGGACGAAATCCAAGCATTTGCCGCCGCCCATCGCATGGTCGTGGAATCTAAGCCCTGCACGCTGTACAGCCCGTCGACGACCTCGTAATAACGTAGTCGGTGCTAGTCCTCATAATATGGTATCCAATACATTTGCATGGCATCCTATCGTCTATCTAGTTGATATTAATAACTTGTGTACTAGCATTCTACTGATAGACACTCACCGGACCCCTTCGTTCTTGGTAGGGGTCTTACGTAACCCTATTCCTCACGCAGCATGCACCAGGTTTTTTTTCAAAACCCATATATATATGTCATGAAAACTGGCCAACGGTGGCGTGTTAAATCGATTGAAAACAGTGTTCCCTTTGGAAATATCCTTTTCTATCCCAATTCGGCCTAGTTTAGCCTACCGGATTAAAACCCGGAGTGTTTTCCAAGGAGCAGCGCTTTTTCGAAACAACAGATACGCAACCGCCGCCGAACGTCGATGGTAGGGCACCCGCACAAGCCACGGCTGCATCCATCTCACCTAGCGCGATAGGTGCAGCGTGTCAAAGGCTCAACCAAGCGTCTGCGCATGACGCGATCGTCCGTACCGCCGTCGATGGCGCATATGAAGCCGTGCGTCGTGACCCGACCGAGGCCAAGCGAAGCACCCAGCCAAGAAACGACGCTCCCCGCGGAAGACGAGGAGACCCATTCACGTACGATGCTCCCACCTCTCTATATTAGCTCTTATCGTACGTGTAGTAGTGGTGCTTGAGACGGAAGAGGTCCATTCGGACGACGGGCTCGACGCCGACCTCAACGACTATGGCGACGACGGGCTCGACGAAGAGGATTTTAATTTTGAATACGAAGCCGAGCCGCTCTTCCACGCCGACCAGCATGATGCACAGGCCTCGACGCAACATGCAGTCAACGAGAGAAGCCGGCTGAAAGCTTTTGCAACGGACCTGTACCCATGCGTGCGCGCGCTATGCCGCTTCCAGAACCCCGTACTTTCTGACCGCCCATGCGATGTCGATGGCTGCGGTGCCGGTGCCACATCAATCTGCAAGACATGCCATGACATGCACACCGTCGCACACATGTGCCAGCATCACGCAGATGTCCATTTCAAGCAGGCCATCGGCCACAAGATGATCTGCAGCACCGAGCAAGTCGCCAAGGACATCAAATGCTGCCCGGACGGTATCGTAACCGAGGCGCGCATTGTGCGGCTGCACACGTTTGACATCGACGCCGACCGTGTTTTTCTCAAGACCTGCGCTGATCACCGAGTTGGCCCCCTCCTCGTTGGAATGGGATTTATGCCTGATAACATGGATCATCCAAGTACGCTTTTCCGTATTATCTAACATGTATCGCTTACCACGTGCTACCGTAGACCACGCGTTCTCCATCAGCGTCGTGAACACTGCCTCACAAATGCGCGCATGTGGTGCCCCGTACAAGATGAGCTTCGAAAGCTTCTACGGGGCTAAAGCGGATATCGAGCTGTACAAGCCATATATGGACGCTACACGATATATCGTGGCTCTCAACCAACACGTCCATCACCAAGATCTCGTTGGTGACCTCGTACAAGATAAGGCACGACCGGTCGCAACAAAAACAAGGTGTGGTGCGTGTGAGGGCGCGGGCGACGAACATACACGCGGCCCTCGAATTCTGGTACGACATACTACATGCTAAACCACGCTCATTAACATCGCATGCCTAGACAATTGACGGCTTCGCGTCCGCAAAAAAATGGCGCCAGCCCATGGTGGTGGTGGCGACCACGGCAACTATTCGTGGACCAGTTCCTACTTTGTCCCACTCAAGAGTGACGCTGGAAAAGTTGTGCCGCGAGGCGGGTGCAGCTCCAACATAGCTGCGGGCGAGAACGATGGGAAACGCAGCCTCCACGATGTGAACATGGTTGTACACGTGGGCTGCAGACATGAGATCGCCTATGCGATCGTGGGTACGTTCTTTTCTATGCAAAGTTTTGTAAATGATGTTGAAATAGACGTCCCCTTTGGCGAGAAGCTTATCTGTGCCGACACGTTAGTCGAGGCAAGCGTGAAGCCACAAGACGGTCGTCCGTTGTGGCTTGGCTACGATGTGATTTGCAAATATATGGCCCACCGAAAGGTATGAAATGAGAATAAATTAGAGAGCTTGATTGGAAGAACGCATCAAACGTTGTAGGTCAATGGTTTACCAGAAATAGACCTTGGTTTTCTACCGGCCTTCCATGCGTACTCCCACGATACACGCTGCCAAGCGCAGTTCGGCCCACGCTCTATTATGGGCACCGGGACGACGCTCGACGGGGAGGGCCACGAGCGCACAAACAGCGTTTTGTCTCGTAGCATCGCATCGACGCGGTTCGAGACCGCAGGCAATCGCCAGCAGGACATTGCGTGGCTTTTGGAGTACAACAACCGCAAGAAAGAAGCCAGCTACATTACGCTCGTTACCAAGGCAGCAAAGACAGCATTTACTCAAGCGCAACACGAGTACGATTCCTTGAACGGCTGTGTGGACAGGTTGAAGTCGATTAATCTAGTATTTGTCGGCTTACATGTGCCTTTAGCTATGCGTCCAACCTCTTGGTCAACACATCTCGACGCACGAATATCGTCAAGAATATCGCGCTGGCAAGGGTAGCAATCCACCCATGAGCGTACTACGCGCCATCATCGATGATGACATTCGCGCCATCATCAATATCCGGCGCCTTCTAAAGACCAAGATCGGCACAAACCGGGCGTCTGCGATGCGGCGGCGAGCAAAGCGACTACGCGAGAAGGTCGACAAAAGAATTCGCCTGGTTCCAGGTACGGTTGCTTGTAGTACGTCTCACGATCAAAATTTATTCCTCTAGAGTTGACGTATGCCAAAGCTGTCCAAGAACTAACACCACAACATGGGACTGCGATGTATTGGCGTTGTGTCGAAGAGATTTACCACGTGCAGAACGGCCTTCACAATTGGGCGTCTTTCTACAATTCCCAAATCCAACGGCTCGAGGAGACGTCTGAAGTCATCAAGAAACACTTTGCGCCGTCGCCGCACCTCGGGGCTCCGTTGTTGCGTGCTATTCAAGTCGCCACTGAAGCCTACACGAACCAAGCCGCTGCAGCCGAAGAAGTCCTAAGGGACCATGCCAGCCACATCAATTCCAGTTTCATCCTTCCCATTCACGTGGCAGAAGTCGCCGATGCTGTCGCCCAAGGCCTGCTCCGCAACCAGCACAACATCTAAAAATAACAATGTATAGTACGCACTTCACGCAGTATGCCATGCTTCTCTTTGTGTCGGAGCAGCGGACGATTGCATGTTGAGACGCAACCAGCCTCCTTGCCACCACTCACAGTGGCAGTGTCACGGTCTGCATAAAATAGGTAGAATCATAAAAATAAATGCAAGCAGAAGGAATTGAACTCACACCGTTTGACCCCGACAACACTACTGTAACGCTGTACCGGCGCGCTATATCCTCATTTGTACGTCGTCGTACACATGTAATGGATAGATAGTTCTTGTGCTAATTACGTGCAGGCGTGTGTAAATTTGCATTGTCGTTGTTGAGTGAGTATTCGCGGAATTTTTACGACTCTGTCTACTTGGAGATTGAATTCTTTAGTTTGATTGCGTTCACTTGGGCCTGCCCCACAAACGTTGGGAAGAGAATGGCGGGGCTCACTCCGTTGAAGCCATCAATCTCAGATGCAACTTGCCCGGCTTGGTCTCCTATAAAATACAACGGCATGAGCTTCTCTCTGTGTACTTCTACGTCGCATTTCATACCTTCAATGATCCAGCCACCGAAGTTCTTCTTCTCGTCAAACTGATACGACAAGACTTGCACACCTAAACTTCCGAGCTCGTCCATCGCAGATCGGAGCTTCTTAAAGCCTTGTTCTTTCCGCTTTTGAGCTCGGCATCCGAGAGCGTTCGCTGTTGCGGTTGATCGCGCCGGGATGCCAAACGGTCATACTTGAGCTTCGCCTCAGCCGACAAAGCCGTCCATTGCTTAGCATAGCGTTGCTCCGTATAGTTTGCCGTCGGATCCGTCTTGCGGAGCTCTACAGTTTTGCATGTAAGGGATTTGTACATTGGTGTTGGGTATTACTCTGGTAATCGGTGTATCTCTCTTTCATGAACACGCTGAATCCGCTCTTCTTGTACGCTGCCTTGTAGATCCTATGGAAATTTTGCTAAACCCACGATACCGGTATCATTTCATTGATCACAACGGACCTCTTGGCTGCACGAGGGTCTGCATCAGTGGGGCCAACAGAAGCCTTCGCAGCAGCGCCAGCTTCACGAACTCGACGCATTTCGGCCGACACCAAATTCTATAGGGAAGTGGGCGCATTGGTTAAGAAAATATCGAGACGTGTACCTTGAGCTTTTTGTCGTCGTCGATGCCCAGGGCTCGGCCGATCTTCATGCGGTGATCCTTCCACTTCTGCGCCGTGGTGAGGCCGTCCTTGCGCACAGCGTGGGCGATGAGGTCATGGTTGCCTTCGCTGTCAGTCGGCTCGGCGTGGACTGCAGTGGTGCTGGTCTGCTCCAGCGTGGGCCTCTCAGATGCCATTTCTGCAAATGCCACGACAGCTCGAGCCAATCAAACGCAGTCAACATTATTCAAACTCATCACACCATTAATCGATATCGAACACTATTTAAACGGTTGGCAACCGTCACCCGCTTTAACACGCCACCGTTGGCCAGTTTTCATGACATATATATATGGGTTTTGAGAAAAAACCTGCTGGTGTGTGCCGTACGTACACTGCATTACATGTACCAGGTACCGGTAATACTGTACAAGTGTACCAGCTCACAAGTGTGGGGCGTCCTCACTGGCACACTACAAGCAGTCAAGTTGTAAAATGCACAAGCCATACAGTACACGTGTTGTGGTACTGGTTTTTGTGCAGTTGAATGCCAAGCACACGCTGCTCTTCATCAAGGTCTGTCCTGGCAGTTTTCTGGCAGCTTGTCCTGGCATGTTGGCAGCCAAGTGAAGGGACGGCCATTACTCTCATATTTCGGCCAATCAGCGACCAGAATGCGTCCCAGTGACTTTTCCCTTGCCTTTTGACGGACCGCGTGGAAGCCAGCATGACGTCGACGCTCCTTACTCTCGTATGCGCGCTATTTTGCGGCCTCGTGGCTGTTGCCAGGTACATGTGTGCATGTAAGCTCTCCTCCATTGAGGGTGGTGTAGTGCTGTGGACCTTGAAGGCCGCATCCACCTGCCTGCGACGGCATCGACGACTGAGGATGACTTGGACGCGATTAGCCCGTTCAAGGTCGTCCTCGACGGTGGCCTTCGCTCGACGCTCTCGACTGCTGACGGTCGCTTCATCTTCCATGATGTTGGGCCTGGTCGCTACACTATTGACATCTTCTCGCCCGTGTACATGTTCAGCCAAGTGCGTTCTATCTCCACGGCAAAGCTCCAGCACCTCATGTATCTATTGTAGTTCAAGGTGGACATTAGCGCCGACGAGCAAATCCGTGTTCTTGAGTTCAAGTACCCGGGTACACGATATGCCATCACTGGCTGGCGTTATCGACTCAACGAGACACACATAGGCACCGGGAAGATGCCCGTGAGTCATCCGCTTGTTGTTGAGGCGCACATCAAGGTGCAGTACTTCCAGGTCCGTCTGGCTATCATTCTCATGTATAATGCTTGATCCTCATGCTCTGTATCAGCCGCGCGAGAAGCTCAGCATCTTGGACTTGGTCCGTAACCCATCTTTCTTGGCGCTCATCGTGCCCATCGTCATGGTCTGGCTGCTTCCCAAGCTTTCTGAGGGTATGATGGACCCCGAAGAGTACAAGAAGGCACAGGAAGAGATGGGGTCAACGGACCCGCAATCGATGATCCGGAGTATGTTCGGCGCGCCCGAGCCCAAGGACGACGAGGATAGTGATTGAGCACTAGCAGTCGTAATCCAAGGCTTCTCGTGAGACCGACCAATACAGACAGCCCTGCAGTCGTTCCTTGGCGCAGCGCGAATCAGTGGTGGCGTGCATATGGAGCAATTACCGGTACACTTTGCTGCAATTTGGAGGGAAAATGACAGAGAAAATAATAACCACGACGAGGAAATTAAACTTGGCGGTTGTAGCAAACCGATCAACGCCAATAAAAATGGAGACTTTTTGCTGCGGGGCCAGTCACGACGCAGGAAATTTTGAATTTTGATCCAATCCCACAATGGCGCGGCCGACTGCGACCTCAGACCCTGCCCTCCGGCGCGGGCCCGTCACCAGCGAGAAGCCTGTTCGCAAGCGTCGCCTGGACTCGCGCGTGACCTCTGCGAAGAAGCCCAAGATCACAGAGGCGCCAGCCAAACCTCTGAGCGATTCTCGATCGGCGGAGCTTGCAGCGGAGTTCGTGGACCACGACGTCGCATCGATCTACAAGGTAATCCACAAGACGACGGGTGCACTGGGTGGCAACGCTGCAGGCGGTGCTATCTACGGCGAGATTACGCGCAACTCAATGGGCAAGATCCTCGAGTATATGCAGAAGAACTGCGAGCTCGGCCGCGATTCGGTGTTCTTGGACATTGGCAGCGGCCTCGGCAAGCCCAACTTCCACGCCTCGATGACGCCCGGCGTTGCAGTCTCGTACGGCATTGAGCTTGAAGACCAGCGCTGGCAGCTCAGCTTGTCGAACCTTCAGGGTGTGCTCAAGACGTCAACGCTCTATCCGAAAGTCAACCCAGTCATCTTTACGCAAGGTGACATCACCGACGCCCTGTCGCTCGAGCCGTTCTCGCACGTCTATAGCTTTGACGTTGGCTTCCCGCCCGCAGTCATGGCGCACGTTGCCGAATGCTTCAACGAGAGCGCATCGGCGCGCTACTTCATCAGCTTTCATCAGCCGCGCAAGGTCCTCGAGCAGTACGGCTTCGAGGTCGACGAGATCGGTCGCCTCGGTACGTCTATGGCAGGCTCGAGCGAAGGCCACACGGTCTACTTCTATCGCAAAACAGCGTTGTCCACGCGCACTAAGGAGACGAAGGAGAAGAAGGTCGACCCGCTCTTCGGCACCGGCTTCCATGTTGTGCAGCAAGGCCACGACGCGGTGCTCTCGTGGGTTGAAGCGCAATTCGCCCAACGCTTTAGCCAAGGCCGGACGCGCCGCCAAGTGCAGCTCGCCAAAGCCGCAACTCCATCTAGCTTGCGCGAGAAGAAACTCGAGACATTCTACAAGGTCGTGCGTCGGGGACCTGTCAGCGTCAAGGCAAAGTAGGTGCCGGACGTAGAGGGCCGAGTACGATAAGGTGCATAGTAATACATGCTGCATTAGACCAATTCTTCTTCTTCGACTAGTCTGCCCAGCTGCTGGGCTTTCGTCTGGGCACGGATGTGCTTGCGGGACGTATCGAAGGCGGTGGGTCGATAGCCGCGCCAGGCATTGTCGGGGGCACCGGGTCGTCCTTCTGGTGTGGCTTCTTAGTGAATTGGCGGTAGCGATACCATAGCCAAAGCGTGCAGTACGTGGACCATACGAACGTCGCCTGGCGGAAGGATGGCGAGACCTTGAGCGCGACTACGAACAGGACGGCAAGGACGGCGAAGACGTTGAGGTACATCGAACGACGAAGAATTGTGCCACCTGGCTCGACGTTTTATCTAGGGGGTCGACGGCCCCCGTCGTCTTCATAATCAGCGCGTGTCACGAATTGTCAAGATACCTACCCGGGGGTGGACCCTAAAATATAACACGCAGGCTCCCCCCGAGCATCTCACGCTCGCAACTGGCACAGTAAAGCACATTATTGCTACCCCACCTTATGAGCTCACCTTGTGACTTTACACCGAAGCACACGCGAGGATTATACATGCGAGCAATACTTGCATAACCACAGTTTGACTTTCGTAGCCGCAGCAGCAACATCGACCCTGCTAATATAGTGTGCTTGTCGTGTTTTAGTGTATACATCATAATATAACCATTATTAATCTTACACTATAAACACTATTTGACGATATCTAGTAAATAGTGGGAGCAGGGTAATAATAATCTTGGGCAGCCGCAGACGAGTGAATAATGACTGGGTACGCCAAGCTCATCGCGGCCCTTGGCGAGAAGCCGCTCGAGAAGACGTCGGCCCTGGAGGCCGTTGACGAAGACATGGACACGCATGAATTTGACGCAGCCGAGGCCGCGGACAAGACCATGCAATGCGCAGACTTGCTCAGCCAAGCGTTCGAGGCCGCGTATACCCTCCAGAGCAATGATGGCGAGGCGCCGACGTACGACGCCATTATCAAGGATCTCCTTGCAATGGATGGCTCTGTCAAGGAGCTCGCAAAGATTTCAAGCTCGATGGTGCACGGTCTCAAGGCAAGCCGCAGTTTGCTTGGTGGTGCTGAGGTTGCTCTCGAGTTGTCGGACGAAGCCACGGAGGCGCGCTTCGACGAGCTCTACATGGAGGGCTTTGCGTCGGCGTTCGGCGATGAGATCGACAAGTTCCGCCAAGATGACGCGTTCGAAGCGAAGGACGTGAGCTATCTCATTACGTGTATAAAGGCTGGGGGCGACGTCTTCTCGCCCATTGAAAAGTCCCTCTTCGTCACGTCCCGCGCGTCGAAACAGTAGACTTTGTCGTAATATATAGCACACATTAACGAGACCAGTCGCTATCTTGGACATTAGGCCGTCACGACCATGCGCAGCAGCTTGAGCGCCTTGTCTTCGTTCTTGGCAATCGTAGCCTTGAGCGTGTTGATCTTGTGTAGCTGCTCCTTGATCTGCTCGTCCACCTCGACGAGTTGCAGGTTGAGCGGCTGCAGCGCATCCTCTGACTTCTTCTTCTCTTCCTCGAGCACGACGCACTTCCGCTCGTACTCTTTTTTCCAACTCTCGAGCTCCCGCGCCATCGCTTCCATGTCTTCGTACACGTACTCGATGCACTTGCCGACTGGGTTTGTCGCTTGACAGATCTTCTGAATCGACAGCCGGAGCTCGTTCATCTCCGCGACCGTTGACGTTCCGCTCTTGGTCTTCTCCTTGAAGGACTTGCGCCGTTTCCCGAGACGAATGCCGCCGTCGACGTCCTTGGCATCTTCGTCATCTTTGGCCTTGCGATTAGCCTCTTCGTCTGCGGTCTGGTCCTTCAGGATGTTGCGCACAAGCTTGCCGTGGCTGTCGTTGTCGCCACTTATCTCACGCCCGCGCCCAACGTTGTTGTCACCCTCACCACCCTCGTCGTCGCTCTCAGCGTTGTCGCCGTCCTTCATGATGCCCACCGTGGGCGCCGCCTTGTCGTCGCGCACTAGTCGACCGACCTACATGCATCCGCGTGCTAAGCAATTGTTTCCATTTCTGTCCGCACCTCCTTGACGTTCTCCTTTAGCTTGGGTGGGCGTCGGCGCGCGGTCGTTGGTCGCGCCGTGCGGTTGGCAGTGCCAGGCTTGACATCATCCTCGTCGTTATCGGGTGCCTTTGTTTTGAGATCGGCGTCATCATCAAGACCTGTGACCGCCAGTGGCTTCATTGGCACAGGTCCTGCTGCTGCTGGCTCGGGCTCCTTTGCTTTTGGCTGCGCCTTCGCTTCCTTCTTGGCGTCAGCAGTCGGTGGGTCGTCGGTCCGCGGCGCTGATACTGATGGCCGTTTGGACTTGGACTCGGCCGAGCGCGAAGGCCGCAATGCCGTGTCGCCAGCCAGCACGCGCTGCACTGAGGCGCCTGAGTTGCCGCTAGAACCGAGTCGTCGAGTCGTGACTCATTACATCAACGATATACACATACGCTTTGGCAGCCACAGCCAAGAGCTGCAGAAACTTGTTGGTTTCTTCGGGCTCGAGGCCAGCGACGATCTTAGCAGGCTTGGCCTCGATCTCGACGTTGAGGTGGACGCTAACGCAGCTGAGAATCTTTTGGAGATAGTCGATCTTGGGTTGCTTCTCTTTGATCGCGTTCGAGTCGAGCTCATCGCCCGCGTAAAGTCCGTCCGCAAACCCCGTCGCGCGCGCAATTTCCGAGACAATGTCATGGAGGAATCGGAACGGCGGTTTGCTTAAGAGCTTGGCCGACATCTTGGGCTTTGTAATGAGCTTCTCAATCACATCTTTTGTGCGCTCGACGTCGCTGTTGCATTCACCAATCTGCTCGACACATGCGTCTTCCAACATGACATAACAGCACGTCGCTTACCAGCGTGGCATATTCACTGCCACCACCGCCGTTGTTGTCCTCGCGAGTCGCCTTGCTGTTGCTTGATGGGCGGCTCGAGCTGCCCGCTGACGATGGCTTGGGATCGGCCTCCTTCTCGCGGTCTTGCTTTGCTTTCTCCTCTTTGGCCCGTCGTGCGCGCTCCTACGGACCATAAGTGGAAATTGGTGTACGAAACCAAAGCCGTACCCGCGCTTTCTCTTCAGCCTTGGCTTTTTCTTCGGCTTTCACCTTCTCATCCGCTTCTTTCGACGCCGCATCGTCCTTCGGCGCTTCTTTAGCCGGCGGTGTCGATTCCCGTTTCGCCTCGGGCTTGGCTTCTGCGGCGGGCGCTGCACCGCCGCCGCTACCAGCAAGTGTCTCGGGTAGCGCAGGATACGCCACCAGTGTTTTTTGCACAGCGCCACCCCAGTCGAGACCAGGGTTGGACGCAGCGGCTGCGAGGTCGGCGAGGAAGATATTCGTGTTCTCGGCTTCGAGACCGGCGACGATCTTGGCGGACCGGACGTCAATATCGCGGCCATGGCACTGACCAGCACAGTAGATCATCTTGTCGAGGAACTGCAGCTTTTGGTGTTTCTCCTTGATGTTGGCCGAGTCGAGCTCGTAGTCGGTGTAGAGGCCCTTGGCAAACCCCGTGGCTGCAATGAGCGCCGTGAAGATGTCATGGATGAAGCGGAACGGCGGCTTGAGGAGGAGCTTCTCCGCAAGCTTCGGCTTGGGGATCAGCGGCTGGAGCGTCTCCTGCGTCTTCTTAATGAGCTCGTTAACGTCGCCCATGCCGAAAGTTGCGAAAACGCGATCTTCATTCGCGACCCGTCGGCGTGGTTTTGTACCGGATTCCGCTGGCCGTATCCGGACGACGACAAAGTATCCGGATGGCAACAAAAAGTCTCTGGATGAGCGAGCTTGCCAAGGTCGCAGGCGGCCTCGCGCGCTTCGGCGGCCTCGTCTTCTGTGCGCTGCAGCTCGGCGACGTGGTGCTCTGCGTCGGACCGAGTATGCTTCCGACGCTCAACGAGCATGGCGACATCGTGCTCCTGGACAAGATCACCCCGCGCTTCCGGCGCCTGCGGAACGGCGAGGTCGTGATCGCCAAGTCGCCTTCCAACTTTCGCCAGACGGTATGCAAGCGCATTGTGGCGTCCGAGGGCGAAACCGTCGGCCTCAAGCATCGCTACAATTCGAGTCGCATTGAAATGAAGACTGTGCCCAAGGGGCACGTGTGGCTCGAGGGTGACAACAAGAAGGACTCGCACGACTCGCGCTACTACGGCCCCGTTCCGTACGCACTCATCCAAGGGCGCGTCGCCTTGCGCGTACGTATCGATGATGAGCTGCATTGGGTGCTGACGACGAGCATCGTAGATTTGGCCGCTCACGCAACTCGGGAGCCTTGCTACGCCGCTGACGACCGATTAATTTAGCCCGCATGATGATGATGATGATGATGATGATGTAACGACGACTGCAATGCACTTCGGCGCGTGGTGTGCTGGTGTATGGAGATGCGCAGCATCGACAGAAGACCATGGGAACGGTCGGTGCCAACGAAGCTGCCAGCGTGCGCTAGAAAGGCGTCCCGTATCCGGAAGAAGCCGGTGTCGGTTTTGGATCGCACACTAGTGTTCTTGCAGAGATCGATGCACGGTCTACGATCGACGAGCCAACGCGTGCTTCGCGGCGCCAACAAGACCTTCATGTCCTTCGGCGGCCCGACGGGTAGTGTCGTGCCCATGGTGCTCGAGCAAAGCCCCCGGGGCGAGCGCGTCTACGACATCTACTCGCGTCTTCTCAAGGAGCGCATCATCTTTCTTCACGGCCCCGTGAACGACCACATGGCCTGCTTGATCACGGCCCAGCTGCTCTACCTCGAAAGCGTACACCTGCTAGAAAGATCGCGGTTCAGACATTGGGTGCGTAGGAGCATCCTGAGAAGGACGTGTGCATGTATATCAACAGCCCTGGCGGCGTCGTCACGGCGGGCCTCGCAATTTACGACACGATGCAGTATATACAACCTCGCGTTCGCACGCTCTGCATCGGTCAAGCTGCATCCATGGTTCTTCTTTTGTCGTCGCCTATCCGCCGACATAACACTGTCGTTCGTGTAGGGCGCGCTACTCCTCGCTGGTGGCGCACCTGGTTGCCGCTCGGCGCTACCCAACTCGCGCATCATGATCCACCAACCGTCGGGCGGCGCGCAGGGCATGGCGAGCGACATCGCCATCCAAGCCGAGGAGATCTTGAAAACCCGAGCTCGGTACATCTAGGGCCATTTGTAGCACAGGGTCAATTCTTTCGTAGCTTGAACACTCTGTACGCGCAGCACTCGAAGCAAGACGTTGGCGTCATCGAGCAGGCGATGGACCGCGACAAGGTATTGATGCCCCTTCTCAGGCCACGAACCGAGATCGCCACTAGTTTATGGACCCGGACGCTGCGATTCGGTTCGGACTTATCGACACGATCTTGCAGCAGCGTAAGCGCCCAGTCACTGCCGACCACGCCCACGAGCGCGTCGCGTGAAGAAATCCAGTAGGAAACTTTCGATAGTTATGGCGTTGCTTATTCGCTGTGCGTGGTTGCTTGGGCCAGGAGGCCCAGGAGACTGAGGAGGTCGACGTCGCCAGAGTCGAAGCCAAGCACGATAGTGTCTTCCTCGACAAAGACGCGCTGGATGACGTGGCGGCTTCGCTGATGCGCAAGCACAGCGCAAGAATCGAAAATCGAGTACAAATAGAGCTGCGACTCGGTGCAAAGCAGCACAAGCGGCGGACGCGTATGCTCGCGGGGGACGTGCACGGCTTGCGCGAAACGGACCGTTGCCGATGGTAGCGAGAATACACTCAGGAGCACGCCGTTGACGTCGACAGCAATCACGTCAAGGCCTTCCGGCGTCTCGGACACTAGCACGATGTGCGACTCGGGCGCAAGGATCGACGAACATGTCAAATGCAATGCTCGCCCGACGTTGGCGGCTACGTCGATGCTTCGCAGCCACTTGGTCGCATGGAGCGCGAAGAGTTGCACGAGACTTGAGGCCGTGGTCACAACGGCCAAGTCGACGTCCAAATTGACAGCCGCGCTGGTCCCAACAACGTCACCGATGCCCAGCGTGCGATACGGGCTTACGACGGGAGGCACGCGGGGTGGTAGTTGCGTGTCGGGTGTCCAGAGAGACGACCAGAGCGCAGACCACTTTGTCGTCGAGGATGTTGGCGCTTCCGGCGGCGTAACGTTGACCGTAGGAAAAAGCAGCTCCAGGAGCACGGATTTCGTCCACACCTGCAAGATACCTAAACACACCACGTTAGGGACATGATGTGGGCACAGCAGCGACCGTGGTGATCAACCCAGATGCAAGCGCCGCTGGACATGGCGGCGCACGCCATGGGCTGGCCAGTGCGAAGGAAGGCGGTGTTTGATGGAGCCACGACGACGCATCCCGCGTCGACGTCAACGCCGTAAACGGCGAGGCCACGTGTGATGTCAAGGAGCACGAAGTAGCGGCCTGGGCAGTGGGCTGGACCCACGTCCAACACGTACGTCGGTGCACACGGTAGCGGAAGATGACTGGACATGACGAGAACATCCGTATCACCGAGGCGCTGCGACACAGCCCCGTCGTCCGAGACTACACGACCTGAAGCGTCGAGTACCCACGCAATGGGCGACGGCGCCATCACGCGCGTGAGCGCCACTGCGGACGGCGATATCGCAGTTTGGCAGGCAACGTCGCGCGTCGGGTGCGGCGACAAAAAGACTTGAGGCGGCGTCTGGCCAAAGTACTGCATCTGCGTCGTCGCGGGATCTAGGTCTTGCTCAGCAAACGGCCAAAGTCCAGCGGCACGGGCGGCGCGTGCTCGGCGTAGGTAAGATGGAAGAAGACGTTGTTTGCAGCCCATGCAGCCGGGCCTGAGTTCTGGTAGCCAAAGATAAGGTCGATCCACCTATCGTTTGTCAGCTCCAACCTGATGTGGGTACGCAAGTAGCAGATTTACGGTGCAATGTCAGCGGCTTCAAGCTCGTGTCGTAGCTGTGCAAGAAACGCCATCGGCGTCGAGTTGTTCGGTAGGACAACGTCACCAACGACAGTGCCGTTCTGGCGCACACCGAGGGGTGTCAGCGATGTGTAGACACCGGGATGATAGAAAAGCTCTGGCACGAGCTCCTTGACGTCGGACGACGTCAGGCAGTTGGTCCACGCTTCGGTGACGGAGTGAAAAAGACGGTCTGCATGGTCCAGTTTCCCTCCTACGGCAAGTGCTGGCACAAAGAACAGAATTGTTCAATGCACACACCCTGAAGATCCTTGGCGTACTGGGTGAACGGGCGCAGACGCACGAGAAAATAGAGGACCGAGCCTGTCGTCGAGTAGTGGGACCCATAGAGAAACGGCGGCGGCGCGTCGTCGAGCTCGGATGCCAGGGCTGACGCTCGTGCCTGACATTGCGCGAGTCGACTCGGGTTCAACGCGCCTATCGGGACGTGCAGCGGACGCCGCGCACCGGCAACTGTTGGCTCTGAAACCCACGGCGCGACAAAGTACTGGTTCAAGTCATTGTACGTGCGTCCGGCCGCCGTGTTGACGAGCATGAGGTACTCCAGGTTCGAGATGCACTGGGACTGCCATCGACTCGTGGCCTCCATCGCCTCCAGATAAGCCCTCGGGGACGGCAAGACTTGCTTTCCGAGCAGCGTTGACAGCTACTCAGCATATCAGAGCATTCATATCGGAATCGCCAGGTAAGTACGCGAGTCAAGTCGGCCGGTACCAAATGAGGTGCCCGCTGCGCGAGACTTGCCAAGGCTAACGGACGCGACGCTTCGTAGCACAGCGTACAGATGCGTGCCGACTCAAAGACGACCAGCCACGGTGCTCTCGACGACCACCAAAAGAGCTCGATGGCGACGCCAGCTTGGAGGAGGTAGCGGCGTCCCAGCGCGTACTTGAACTCGTCGACGCCGGCCAACTTTCGTAAGCTCGACTCATGGGGCGCAAAGACGAAATGCGACGACGAGATCATAAACCTGCCCGAGATGTTGCCTCTGGCGCGCAGCAAAAGCACGCTCGCGACAAAGACCGAACTGCCTGACGGAATGGGGTCGCCTACAGCAAGTTCTTTGTAATTACGCCTGAAATCCATCGTCATACGTACTTCTGATTGGCGCGGTCGCACGCGCTCGGAGCCGCACTGAGTGCTGCCAGAGCTCCGTGGACGATCCGAGGGGCTCTGATAGACTCTCAAAAAGTCGAGGTTGAAATGCTGGCGACTCGCCAACGTGTTCACGATACGGAGTGAGGCGTGGACGCAACCGTGCAAGACCAAACTCAGCTTTGTCAACACGGTAGCAAAGTTCCGCGGTGTCCGTCTGCCACAAGCAATGAGACATTCGCACTCGCTTTAGCACCCGCAGAATGCTTGCTGCGTCGCCGACGGTCCGCGCAATGTCATGATCGGGCACCGTGTCGTTTGGTAGTGTCGGTGGTGTCCAGGGCGACTCATCTTCATTTCCATCATTGTCGCCGTTTGCCGTGTCTGTTGCGACCGATGGGGCCGAACAAAGCGGCGCGATCGCAGCTTCGAAAGCCGGCCCACGCATGATCTCAGCTATCTGCTGCCGAACCTATTGAATGAATCATTACATGTTGGTAAAAAGGAAGAAGAATGCACCGAGAGCGAGAGGTCGCTGACCTCGGGGATCTGTTGAGCGAGGTGTGGCGGTAGCGTGTAGATGAGGCACTGGACCTTCTCAGCCGCCTGCGGGTACTGCGCAAGCGTCTCTAGCAGCAAGCATTTGAGAGCTATTGCTTCGGGAACGCCCAGCTCGAGCCACGAGCCTTGAACCAGTAGCAAATCTCGACGGTATGGGTCGCCACCAGGGACACCACATTTCGGACATTCGTGGTCTAGTCCAAGGTACCGGCAGGCACCACAGTAGACGAAGCCATCGGCAGTGTAGGCCATCTCCTCGAGGGCAAGTATCCAGCCGGTGGTGCGTCGGAGAAAGCTCCAGTCCGTGATGGGCAGAGTCATGAGCGCGCGCCAAAGCGGCAGCAGCGACAAGACCCACGCGGGTGTATTGTCGAGCGTTGAGGCCGCGACAAGAAACGCCACAGCGTGCTTGGGCGGGCACATATCGCGGACGAGCGCGGCCACGGACCGAGCAATAGCAATCCGGGCACACGCAGCCAATGCTGCATCGAGAAATGAAGTTGCGTCGACCTGGGCACAGAGCGCATGCCCAATGCAGTGGCCTAGCAGCTGCGTCGTGCCGTCGAGTACCGCAAGCCACTCTGCATCGCGGTCCCGCACGGACAAGCCGACGCGCGCGACGTGTTGGACCATTGCGATGGGCGTCGAATGCCATCGCGAGAGTCGAGCGATGAGAGCGTCGGGGCTGGCGACGAGGTGACCAATGCACTGTCGCTTGCAGCGCAGCGAAGTCGTTCGAATTGCGCACTCCAACAACAGCGCAGGGTCTCGCAGTAACGCGAGCTCCGCCACGACTGGCAGTGACTCGTCCAACAAGACGCAGCGATCGGCGAGCGCGGAGACCGAGGCCCTGCGCAAACGGTGGTCTCGAGCGTACCTACGTGGAGTAGAACGTTTTAGAAGGCGATAGATGCCTAGTGTCTCGTACGCCACGAGCACCCGCAATGCGGCGACCCGGGTCGTCTTTGAGTGCGCAGCACCGACGTGCTCAATCCACATATCGCATTTGCTGTCGACGTCGCCAGAGACACTTTCCGAGGCCAGCACGCGCTGGGCCCACCACGTCAGCACGTCGACGTTGTCGTGCTGCTCATCTTCAACCAAGTGCACGTGAAGTGCGTCCAGTGCGGACTCTGCGCGAGCCGGTGACCGGTACAGAACGCGATCCACGATGCGAAGTACTTGCTCTCGCAATGACGCGCTGGTCGAGAAGCGCGTCAAGGTGTCGTACCAAAACCGCATTGGTGGGATGTCTTCGATCGCCATCAAGCCCACAAACGCGTCGAGCTGAGCGAGGTAAAGAGCTTGCAAGTCGAAGGAGCCCCGGCACCTGACGTGTTGTGAGGCATAAACTCCAGGGATCGTCATTGTCCATACCATTGGTGACTTGGAAGCACGACCTGGAGCCACGGCGTGAGGTCGGATCGCGGTGGCAACGTTGCCGCTCGGACGACAAGGGTGGACGTGGCCTCAAACACGGCGCGAATGAGGGCAGCCGACACAGGCTGCGAGCGCAGCCAGTGGCGCGCCCAGAAATGACCGAAAGTACCAAAGCTCGGGTTGTGCTGGAATGGAACGAGCGCCTCGTCGGCCGTCGCTGCGTCGGTGCAGATCGCACGACAGATAAAAAGAAGCATCGGCGTGTCGTCCCGTTCCATGTCGGAGTCTGGGGGCGTCGGTTGCTCTGGTGTGGAGATTGTACGCTCAAAGAAGGGCGTTAGCGACCACAGAACACCCCCGCTAGAGCGCAAGACGTCGAGCACGTGCCTACAGAGCACAGAGCAGTGATGTGCCCGAGATATGATATGGAGCGGCCTACTTGGACGTCCATAGCGCAATGCCCGGGGCATCATCGGAAGCTTTTCGAGCAAAATGTGTGTTCTGTCCGTTTTCGGCCCAATTGGTGACGCTCGTCGAGTCATTGGCTTCGTAGGCTGCGTCGAGCACGACGTATGGTTGTGTTGCTGAAATCAGTCGCAAGGCGGCAAGCCGGCCTTGCAATGGCACCGATGACGCCGCTGGATTCAACGACGCCGCAACGCACAGCGAGTGCTTGGACGGAGCGGACCAGGAAAAGGCTTCTGTGATGCCAACGACATTGCCATTGATACGGCACGTGAGGACGCCGCCAGAAAGCTCCAGGGCAATCAAGTTCCATCGATCACTGATCTCTACGTCGATCTGCCGCGCGGAAGACGTCGTGACGTTCCACGTGGTGCAGATCTACTACAAGATCACGCGATATGTAGAGATCTCTCGCGTACCAGTGATTGACCCGACGGTGTTTGCGAAATGGCAAGCTCCAATCCACAACCTGACGCGTCGTTGCGCCAGCTCCATAACGCCATCGTGACGCCTTCGATTGGGTCGACACACACGTTTGCTTCCAGCTCAAAGCAGTCGCCAAGATGGCACGTCATCGGGAAGCTGAGTCCCGAGTGCCGGCCAAAAAAACTCCACGCCCGCACTACACAAGTAACAAACTGACGGCGCGGCCTCTTGGTAGGTAAATTGACCTGGCTGGGTCGGTAGGTCCATGAGAGACACAAGCCATAGCCATGGCGCCGCAGCTCTCGTCGAGTAGGCCATAGCGAAGACGACGCGAAGCGCATCGGCGTTGATTGCGTCACGAAATACCGTGCTCAGGTGCTGCATCATAGCATCGTCGTCCGTCGTGGATAGCCAGCGCAGTGAGGTCGACGCTGTCAAGGACGCCTTGCGGGCGACATGGCTGCATCGCAGCAACGGCAACCACGCGCGTGGCTCGGCGAGGTGCGTCGCGACCCAATGCGGCATGGCCTCGATAAGCTCGCTTCTGCTGCTGCTGCTGCAATTGCATAGGTCGAGAAGAAGCTGCACGTCCGGTCTCTGAAGCTCTTCCCACTCGTCCGACGACGCTACGGACCTGCGGAGTCTGCCCCACGCCATGCTGTCGTCAACTGACATCTTGCCAGGTGTACACCGGTTCGCGTTCTGAGTGTATTCCCACCGGACCTTAACCGGTTCAAGACCGTCTCTCGTTGACTTTGTTTTGTGGTGCCGACAAGACATACTGTACATCGAGCCCAACAAGGTGTCGTCGATTAACGTTTCATACCACGGGTGCCGTGTCCATAGTAGGTACTAATCGTGGCTGTCGCGCTTCTTTTTAGCGTGTACAAGTTGAGATGCACTTAGCCGAACACAATCGACGACTCGCCGGCGCCGTGCTGCTGCTTCTTGCCCGCAAACTTGGGTTGGAAGTCGCCCTTGGGCTTGGACGTGTTCTCGACGTAGCCCGAGGTCTCGATGCCGCTGGCGTTGATGCCTTGCGCCGCCAGGTTGGCGTTGATGGCGGCCTTGTCGGTCGCCGAGATGCCAATGTCGTTCTTGACCTCCTCGACCGTCTGCGTCCCGTCGGGGTGCGTCACAAGGACGCGGCGGCACGTCGAGTTGGCGCACCAGCCCTCGCCACCCGAAATGTGCCACGCGTTGCGGATCATGAGCTCAAAGTAGTCGTCGTCATCGATGGACGCGCTGACGTTGGCGTAGTACCGAATGAACTCGTCGGGGGTCACTTTCCCGTCCTTCTCGCCGCCGTCAAACGTGTCGAGAAATTCGCGGAAGATCTCATTCTTCGTCTTGCGCCCCGAGATGACGTCCGGGTGCTGGTCGGCGTTGTACTTGGCGACAATATCGTCGAGCTCGACAATCTACGGGGATGCAATCAAGATCAAATAGACATATTGAACGCGGCGGACCCCGTTGCCGTTGGCGTCAATGACCGTGAAGGCAAGGAGCACCATTTGCTTCCGGCGCTCGTTCAACTCGCCCTAGAAACGTAATGAGCTCTCGTGGCACCATGAAATGTTATACGCGGAGGCCAACGAGGAACTCGTCGTAGCTGAGGTTGCCAGACTTGTCGTCGTCAAAAAACTCGAACAAATCGGTGATTTCCTACAACACAATGCGCGAATAAGCCTGAGCCCAACGATGCGACAGTGCTTGTAACCTTATCGCTGAGGTTCATTGCGTGCTCGGCAATAGCCTTCTTGAACTCGTTAATGTCGAGCGTCTTGCTGCCATCGTCGTCAATGATGCGGAACTTGCGGCCCAAGCCGACAATGCCGCTACACATAAGCAAACCATGAGCGATGTACATAAAATGTGGAGCGAACCGAGCGCCGTGCTCATAGAGAGTCTGGCGAAGCGCAGCGAGGGTATCGGCGACGGCGCGAGGCGCGTTCTTAACGGCCTCGGAGACAGTGTTGCCCGTGCTGACAACCTTGTCCGTCTTCTTGGCTGCTTTGGGCGCAGCGTGATGGCTGCCGTTCGGGATTTCCTTGCCACGGAAGGGGTGCGACACGAAGCCGCCAAGATGCACAAGACCTTCGATGCTGTGGGCAAAGTCTGCGCCCCAGCCACCCTTGGCCTTGACTGACGCAACACGCGGTTCACCGATAAAAAGCGCGCGAACGATCGGCTTGACGGTAGCGATGCTGATCTGAATGAGTGCTTGCGTCACGGTCGTGGCCGTCGACTGAAACAGAGCATCGGCCGCGTTGAGGAAGCCAAAGCACACGACGGCGTCGAAACCACCGTTGAGAGCAAGCTTGTTGGCAGCGTACGGGACATCTTCGAGCGACGGCACGGCGACGACTTCGTGGAAGACGTCCGGCGTGAGCTCCTTGAGAAAGTTGGCGACGAACTCGTCGACAAGAGCGTCATCAGCCTTGGTCTTGACGACCGCGACGCGGACGGAGACAGCAATACGCGATGTCGTCGATGCCACTTCCGAGGGAGGCGCAGACGCAGCAACGACGTGCACGGGGGCGGGCGGTGCGCCAAAGGGCGAGCTCTCGCTCGTGGTGTTAGAGGCGCTGGCACGGGGGTTGAACTTGGCCTTGGGTGGCGACGGAGGCGTATTGTCGTTGAAGCTCCAGCTGGAGTTGCCGCCCGGAGGTGCGTGGAGTCGCGTGGACGGGCGCTTGAGCTCGCCCATATCGGCGCTCGTCAATGTGCTCATGAGGCTGCTCGGTTGTCTTCAAAATCCAAAGTACGCAAGATCTCCCTCCTCCTCCCGCATTTGATGAGAATCCTCTCACAGTTTATAATCATGGTTGTGAGACATCAAAAGACAGAGGTCGTGGGGTGTAAAAACGAACCTACGCACCTTGTCTTCGCGTTGCCTGTAGCGCCTTTGTTGTCGGCCCCGGAGCAGTTGGGTACCTCTTGCTCGTGCTCTCTACGATCGCACCCATTATACTAGTATGTGTCTGCCATACCGCAGAACTACGTACGCCACCGAGCGAAGGATATTGGATATTCAACTCTCATGCGCGCCCCTTTTCATTACGAATATATTGTGTATTCGTCGGGAGCCCCGATGCCTTCAATGCAGTGTCATCATGATCGCTCTTCGTGCCAAGAAGCTGCGATGCAATGGACTATGGTAATCCCTTCCTGGAGTTCTTCAAATAGCAACCACCAGGGGCATTCAGCATCTTGTGTTTGGCGGCTTCCTCGTCGCTTCTTGGCGCGGCTTCGATTTTCGATTTCGGCTGCGCAATTTAAAGATCGCGGTGTCCAATTCCCTACAAATATGAAGTGATATAATTCTAGACGCCGGTCTCACCGAACGACTGACGTATGCAGGGCGGCAAATAATAAAATAATTTCATTTCACGAATCGGGCGACGGACGGACGACCATGATTAAGTTGAAGGCCCGCCAGCAGGAGAAGAAGAAGGAAGAGGAAGCCGCTGCTGCGGCCGCCGCTGAGCACGAGGCCTCTGGTGCCCCCGAGCCTGATGAGACGGAGGCCAAGGCCAAGGTGTCGATCTTCGGTATTGGCCGCGGAAAGCGCACCGCAAAGCCCAAGGAGAAGAAGCGGACGCCTGGCGAGATCCGCATCCAGAAAGGTACATCATGCATGGCATCCTGCGATCTCAGGAATTTCACGTGCGCATAGACATTGCTGAGCTCGACGGCGGATCTGCCGCTGTCGTGAGCTTCCCGGACCCGAATGACCTCACGACCTTCGACGTCAAGGTGGCAGTCGATACGGGCCTCTGGACCGGCGCCACGTATCACTTCACGTTTAAGATCCCTGCGGTAAGCTCTCTCTAGTCTGCGTCCAAGCATCTCAACTTCATCTAGCTGTACCCGCACGAACCGCCGAAAGTGCGCTGCGAGACCAAGGTACGGTCATCCGCGCGATCTCGTGCGCTCACATCGCCATAGATCTATCACCCGAACATCGATCTTGAAGGCCACGTGTGCTTGAACATTCTTCGCGACGACTGGAAGCCTGTGCTCGACATCAACGCCGTTATTTATGGCCTCATCTACCTCTTCTACGAGCCCAACCCGGACGACCCGCTGAACAAGGAAGCTGCCGAGATTTTCCGCAACGATCCGCGCCGATTCCAAGACCTCGTGTCGCGCTCGCTTCGGGGCCAGACGGTCCAAGGCCAGCAGTTTGAACGTCTTGTGTAACCTCGACTTGTCGAGAACAACAATGGATGATGATGGCGAGCATATGCAGTTCACACTCTTCGTAGCTTACACAACATGGTCCTAGTACCGACACGCCGCCGGTTCTACTATGGGGCGCAAGTGATCGCAGCGGGGACGCACTGGGCAAAGTACGCGTTCTGGCGCTTGCACGCCCAGCCCATCATTGAGCCGCAGACACTGTCGTCGAGCCAGCCGTCGCCACCACACTGCTCGTAGCCCACCTTGTCAGGGCGGCAAACAGTATCCAAGCAAGTCGCCCCTTGTGTGCAGCGCTCACCTTGGTCGCAGTGCGCCCAAAATCCGACGCACATACCAAGATGGGGCACTTCGTCGGTGTGCGTCGGCTCCGGCGCCGGCGTCTTCTTCGTGCACTTGGGTCTTTCCGTGGACGCGATAGATGCATCCGGTGTCGTAGGGTGCGTAGTCTCGGACGTTGGAGTCGTCGGTGCAGTTGGTGTTGGGGTCGCGCCGACGTGCGATGGCGGGCGTGGCATCTCGGTGCACGGCGTCGGCGTCTTTGTTTTTGTCGAACAGATCTTCCGCGTTGGCATCGGCGTCGGAGGCACAGTGGCTGGTGCTGGGGTCTTTGGAGAGCACTTCTTGTGTGTCGTCGTATTGGTCGGCACGGGTGTGGGTGTCTTGGGCACGCAGCGATGTTTCGGCGGCACGGGTGTCGTTCTGTTCGTGAGCACTGATGGCTTAGGAGAGCATTTCTTGTGCGGGAGCAGACTAGTGCTGTTGACTTGCGTCGTTGGTGTTGGTGTCTGCGGCGGTAAGAGCGGAGGCGCGTAGCTGTCGATGTCAGACGATCCTCCATTGGAGCTAGCGATTGCCGCCGTTCCACACAAGACGAGAACCTTGATGACCGACACTAGCAACATGGCAATCTAAAAGTGGGGTTTCTGTCGATAAATCTGCCTGCCGATCGGGCAAGCCAGCATGGCTTGCATCAATGATGGCGACCCGTCTTGGCCGACTACATTTAGAACGACTAGCACTTTGCTTGCGAATTGCACCACCATCTTGTGTTACACGATATCTCCCCGTAGCGCCAATGAGCTAAATTTAGTCGCGGCATCCCAAAATGACTGCAGACGAGGACGGTGGAGTCTGGATTGATTGGGTCCGCAGTAGGGCTCATCAACGCTAGCAGTGCAGCCTCAACGTATGACCACGAGTTGCAGTGGTGATAGCCGGGTAACTTATAATGGCAAGTCAGACTGTGAGCTGTCCATCGACCACCAGAAGGCAAAACGAAGCGAACGCTGATTCCCAAACCGTACGATACACAGAGATTGTCCGGTGGCCCGTTAATGAGTACATTATCCACCGGGTATTTAAGCACATTACTGTACATGATGTGGCCTGTTGATACAGACGTACTAGTACCTCAAGTCTATGCAGACCAACACGGATCGAGCGAGCCGGATACAATGGGACGTCGCCTCTTACACCAATTGATTCATGCTGGTCGCAGTTTCTCCCCAAATTGGTTACGCCGTAGTTACGCGGTTGCAAGAAGATCACAATCGATTTGGATTCAGTCGTCGATGCCCAAGTTCCTCTACCACGTCTTCCTCACCCATGACTGGAGCACCGACGAGGCTGGCCGCGACAACCACGCTCGCGTCTCTAGAATCAACGACGTTCTCAAGGCCAAGTACAACGCATCTATGTTGGAACTGCTCCTCATGCAACGGTGCTCATAGTGGCATCGTCACGTGGTTCGACGGCGACCGCATGGGCGGTAACATCAAGAACAAATGGGCCACGGCATCGAACACTCAGCGCTCGTCGCCGTCTTCATCACGCAGACCTACATGGAGAAGGTCAACGGTACCAACCAGAACGACAATTGCCAGCTCGAGTTCAACATGGCTGGGAATACGCAGACTGCAGCGCGCCTCATTCCAATCATTATGGAGCCTCGCATGAAGGATCAAACCAAGTGGAAATGCGAGTTCAAACTCACACTCGGCTCGCTTTTCTATTTGGACGCAACCTCCGATAGCAACTTTCTGGAGTTCTGCAACACGCTTGCGAACAAAATCAAGGAAATGCTCGCCAAAACAACGCTCTTTCCGAACCAAGATGACGTGCTGATCGAGACGACGGGCGACAACCCAATGATGGACAACGTGCGTGTCGACCCACCCAACACGATTCCAATCGACGCTGCTATCCACTCGACGTTGCCGGTGCCACCCAAAAAGGGCCCCAACGGCTCCAGCACTGTCGTGCCGGTCAACAACACCTACCACCCAACGATAGTCGTGACACCGTCATCGCCTCCAGCTTTGTTGTCATCTGGTGGTGACCGCTTGCGCCTCATCCAGAAGACAATCCTCGGTTGCGGCTGTGTATTGCTGGCGATAATTGTTCTATCCATTTTTGGCGGCTCGTCGTCGTCATCCTCGTCGTCATCCTCGATCTCGACCTCGACCGTGACCTCAACCTCTGACTTCGACATCGACTTCAACTAACACTGATGTGGTGATCGGGACAGCCGATAGTCGCACGCTACCTTGACCACAAACCCCGACGGACAGCTTAACTTGGTGTGCATGGTCGGGGATGTCGACAAGACTCGTAGACTAGCAATCCAGCTTTTAATCCCCCTATAGTGACGAAGTGACTCCTTTCGTCTCTGCGCTTGTCTGTCCGTGTAGGACAACGGGCGCTACAGCTTTACCGAGAGATTTGTGAGTTGCCAAACAAATCTAATGCTATAGAATACGTCGTCGATACAAGAGGAGAGCGTTCATGAAATAGTGTTCCCAGACCTTTGATGGAACGGATTGAAACGTCTTTCCTTCGATGTGCGGTCGCCATTTGGTCGGTTGGCGTCGACAAGAGATATGCCCAAGTACCTCTACCACGTTTTCCTTACGCACGACTGGGGCGTCGACGAGGCTGGTCGTGATAACCACGCACGCGTCTCTCGCATCAACAACGTTCTCAAGGCCAAGTACGTATCACGACCATGAGCATGAAGTATTAACGACCGGCACTAGTGGCATCGTCACGTGGTTCGACGCCGACCGCATGCGCGGCAACATTAAAAAGATGATGGCCGATGGCATTGACCACTCGGCGCTGGCAGCCGTGTTCATCACACAGCGCTATATGGAGAAGGTCAATGGTGCCAACCAGAACGACAATTGCCAGCTTGAGTTTGGCATGGCGGGGAATACGCAGACGGCGGCGCGTATCATCCCTATCGTCATGGAGCCTCGCATGAAGAACTTGGCCAACTGGAAGGGTGAGTTCAAGCTCATGCTGGGCACCCTATTGTACATGGATGCGACGTCCGACGCTACCCTCGAGCAGTTTGCGCTCGAGCTGGTCGCCAAGATCAAGGAGATGCTGGCGGACCCAAGCGTGTTCCCCGAACAAGACGACGTCGTCATTGATGCAGCCGCGAGCGCTGGACTTGTCCGAAAATCCATCGAGTCTGAGGCACCACCTCCACTGCCCTCCAACGCCATCGCGCCCATCGATATGCCAACGGGCAAAGCCGTCAACCACTGGAAACCGCGGCGTCTTCTCGTTGTCGCTGGTACAGCTGCAATCGTGGTCATCACCGGGGTACTGGTAGTTGTCTTATCGTCCTCGACAACGGTGGACGCGACCAACGAGTCTACACC
>NW_012156426.1:198795-209174 GCF_000151545.1 Saprolegnia parasitica CBS 223.65
TTGGACGCCAACGCCAACGCCGTGGATAGATTTCAATCTATTACCGACTCCAACCCCGACTCTGTGGTCACCATCGACGTCAACCTCATCGCCGACACCAACGACAGCCTCTTCATGGACGCCGTCGTCAGCATCACCAGCGACAACTCCAGCCCCGCTATCGACAACAGCATCAAGTTATGCTTACTTCCCATTTACGCCGTCGTCGTCCGTGTCATTCGTTAGAGACAGCGCGTCGTACTCGTTGAGCACAGTCTGGAATGCGTCGTCGCTCAATGGTAACCCGTACCTCCTTGGCGTCACGTCGGCAGTGACGCAGATCATTATGAGCTTCGAAACCGGCCTTCTTTCGTGGGCAACTGGCAATCCGGGCGCCAACGTATGGCTGACGAGCGGCTCGCCAGGCTACCCTCTCGCGCTTGCGGCTGACGCCAACGGCAACGTCGTGTACGCAGACCCATTGGTGAGCAAAGTCACGGCCCGGCAGTCGTATTACATGCCCGTTTCAACGTCCAACACGAATCAGTACAAGACAGTCGCCGCTGGTGTCTCTGGGCCGCGGGGCGTCGCCTTCTGTCAATGCACTTCGTGCTCGGCTTACGCGACGGCGTTTGTCGCAAACACTCTGGACAACAGCCTCGTTCGCATCTTGCTGGGATCGAACGTGACCTCGGTGCTATCGTTCACGGGTACCCTCAACCGTCCCACAGCTCTGGCCGTCGACCAACAGTGTGCGTATCTCTACATTGCTGACACGGGCAACCATTGTTTTCGCCGCGTATCCCTCACGGCGACAGCACCAACCATCCTGGAAACGATTGCCGGCACGTGTGGAACGTCGGGGTATGTTGACGGCGATAGATACGTCAGCCTCTTCAACACGCCTCAAGGTCTCGCAGTCGATGGCAACAACACCTTGTACGTCAGCGACACGGGCAACCACGCGATCCGAAAAATCACCTCTTTGGGGTCCGCGACGACGATTGTCGGTGCTGGTGGTGCGAACGGTTTTGCAGATGGTACAGCAAACTCGGCCCTGGTCAACACACCGCTGGCTCTCGCCACAGTGAATTCAGATCAGTCATCGGCCCCGTGGGGCATATACATCATCGATTACGCAAATAAGAAACTACGATTGCTCTCGTGAATATCATGCGTCAACATCATAGAACCAGCCGTGAGAGCGTATTGCCGCTACCGCTTTAGCGGAATCCCAGCGTTTCAACTGCACCCTTCGGTTGGGCCAGCGTACGAACAATTGCACCCTTCACGCAACGATTCATACAACGCATTGTACCTTGTTGCTCGTAGTCGATGACTTCTCGAAACGCGCTACGATGGCTCACGGCAGCAATTGGGCTCGCCATGAGCGCATCTCCGCAGCTGCTCGTAGACGCCCCACTTCCAGTATCGGCGTCCATGGTGACGGACGGCGGCACGTACACCGTGTCGACGGTCTTTGACGCATCGCCAGTCAACTGGGTTCTCAGCACCGGTCTTTTGCGCGTACCGAGCCCCTTTATTCTTGTGGGCACCGACTTCGGCCTCTTTGCGGCCAATGCTTCTACGAACATCTCACTCGCCGACGATACTGGTCTCGGACTGCCGTTCGCGCTGGCTGTGGACGTCAATGGCACCGTTCTGCTGGCGGACCCCGCGTCGGATCGTGTTGTGTCGCGTCTCAACAGTTTGACGCCAGTGCCCGCGACGGACGCAAGCGTATACTCTACGCTGCACAACGTAAACGTCTCGGGACCACGGGGCGCTGTCGCCTGCCCGTGCGTTGGATGCCCCTGTGGCGGCAAGACCTACATTGCGAATACGCTCAACAACAGCATTACAATCCTGGAGGATGGTGTAGCGTCGTCGCTGGCCTTTGATGGTACCCTTAAACTGCCGACAGCGCTCGGCATCGACAGCCTCGGATCGACACTCTACATCGCCGACACGGGCAACCACTGCATCCGCTCGGTTGCATTGGACAGCACAGCGTCGACGCTCACCACCGTTGCCGGCACTTGCGATACATGGGGGTACATTGACGGTACGCCATCATCAACGCTCTTCAACTCGCCGCAAGGCCTCGCGCTTGACGCCGACGGTAACATCTACGTGAGCGACACGGGCAACCACGCGCTTCGGAAGATCACGTCGAGTCTCGTGACGACCATTGTCGGTCAGGGCGGCGTGTACGGATTCCGCGACGGAATTCAGTATACCGCCAGGCTCCACTCGCCGGTGGGGCTCGTCGTCTATGCACCCTTCCCGAATGCCCTCGACATATTTGTTGTCGACTATAACAACCAGCGCTTGCGCCAAGTACACCGAGAACGACGATAGTTCGTCTTCATTTTTCCTTTTGACATCAAATCTCCAACAACACCTACTCCACTTCTTGCGCGTTGAATTATCCAATGATCCAAGGCCTTCAAGCATGCATTCCTGCCAATATCTAAAATAGATTATACCCGTCGTTGATTGGTTATATTTCGCTTTTCAAACCTTCGCACCATTGCCGCTGCCAGTTTTGCATGGCCGGCTCTCCATCGTTGCCTTGCGGGGAAGAAGACTTGGCGAAGAACGCTTCGTGTGTCTCGATGTCCCATGTGCCCGTTGCAACAGAGACGCCGCCAGAGGGGGGCGACATTCCCGTGCTTGGCGCGGAGGAGGTGCCGTCCGTCCCCGCAGTCGAAGGTGAGGATAAGAAGAAGACGAAGATCCCGCCCATCGTGTTCGTACCTCTTCTTGGCGCGTTTGTCGTCATTACGGTTGTCCCGTCTGTCGTAAGCAATCTCATGAACAAGTCGTCGTCGTCCCCGACACCAGCACCGCCATCACCAACAACAGCGCCGGGCTATGGGGGCAGCGGCACAAAAGGATGGGACTTCACGCCAGCGCCAGCGAACCCAACACCCACAGCGTCTACACCAACTTACGCCATCTCGACCGAGTTTGTCAGTTTGTACGCTCAAGCCAACATCACTGGCGTCGCCCTCGGCAGTCTTCAGCCATCCCCTTGGGTTGCCCTCAACCGAACGACCGTCTTCTCCTCCCAAAGCTCACTTCTTGCAAGTAGCGTGTCGCACTTCAGCGGCGTCACATCGGACGCCAGCGGTAACCTCTTCGTGTCCGACATGATGCAGCCTCAGATTGTACAGCGGCCTTGGAATGCCACGACTTCATCCACGTATGTCGTGCTGACCAACGCAACCAGCGGGCTTCTGCAGCCGCGTGGCTTGGCCGTGTGCGCCGGAGTTCTATTTGCCCTCGACAGCGGCTACATCAAAAGCATCAACAAGACGACGGTAATGACCGTCGTCGCGGGACTCTCTACGACCGCTACCAACCTCGCCGCCGATAGCACGGGCTCTTATTTATACATTGCCGACACGGGTGCTCACTGCATTCGACGCGTCGCCCTCGCAAACTATGCCCTCGAAACGTATGCTGGCAGCTGCGGCAGCGGGGGCTACGTTGACGGCCCACGCTTATCGTCTCGCTGGAACTCGCCAGGCGGCGTCACGGTCGACGTGTATGGCCACGTCTACGTCAGCGACACGGGGAACCACGTCGTGCGCAAAGTGGACAGCGCCTCGTCTACCACATCGACAATCGCAGGAACCCCCGGCGTCTCAGGCCTTCGCGACTCGAACGGCACCTTGGTGAATAGCTTGCTCAACGCACCACTCGGCCTCGTCATCAATGCAACGCTCAGCTGGCAAGTGCTCGGCAACGGTGCCTTCAATTTGTATGTAGCCGACACTGGCAACAACTGCATACGGCGCATCTCAAAGCTTACGTGATTAAACCGAGACATAAACCACCCCAATTGACCCCAATTAACTTTGCAACCTGATGCGGCGATGCACCGTGGAGGTGTCGGTTGACACTGAATTTATTAACGTCGTTTGGGTCGCTGATTACACGACTACATCCGCGGTCCTTTCATACAGCTATCTCAATCGCGCCCTCTCGATGTGCTGGAGTGTGATGAGCTGGCTCGCCACAGCCAGGACTGTAGCACGGAGGTTTCGTGTACGGATGGTTGACTGTATCCGGTGAAACCGGCGCAGTTACCTCGATGGCGTCGAGTGCTAAACAGGGTTTTAGCCATGGACAAGGACGACTACGGTACCGCACCCGTCTCTTCTGCGGCGCCGGTGACGCTGTTTCCTCTCCATAGACAACCAGATGCACATGGTGGCAGACAACGAAGCTGACGAAGATGGTGGCATGGGTGGCGACAACGACGTGGGCTCGGACCTCGAGATTGACGACATCCAAAGGCAAGCTACTGACTCATTTCAGTGGTCTATCATGGGGTGCCATAGATCCTTTTCGCCGCTGAACCTGAGCTCGTACGATTCGGTTGCGAAGCTGTCGCGGGCCGAGTCGGCGGAAATTTTCTCGAAAAAGTTTGCCGAGCGGTCGCAGGTCAAGAGCTCGATGCTAGAGGAAGAAAAGCTTCGACGGCTTCAGAAGGAGAAGCGGCGACAGGTGAATATCCAAAAGTGGCAGTCGAAGCTCGCAAAGTCACCGTTCAAAGTCAACCTGGTCGCGGACAACGAGCGGCTCGACGAGGTAGACGACAATTGTTGTGAAGATCTTACGATAGGTAGGAAAACCGCGTGCGGTTGGCTGAGGAAGCGCGCCGAGTTCGTGCGCTTGAGAAGAAGACCAAGCAGGTCAAAAACGACATCATTCTAAAGGTATGATGCTGCCCAAGGAGATGGAGAACGGTAGTGGGCAATGATACGTAGGCGCTGCAAGAGACATCCGACTTGGACGCCTTGCGACGTGAGAAGCGCGTGATCATGGAGGAGGAGAAGCGCCTAAAGGCGCTTCTGGACCTCGAAAAGACCAACTCGCACCGAAAGATGGACATGCTTGCGGCCCAGAACGCAGAGAAGAAGCGCAAGCAAGAGAAGATTGAATTCCGCATGAAGCAGCGCAAGGACCAGTTGCAGACGCGCGACGAAGAATACAAGAAACTCCTCAAGGAGAAGCTCGCCCTCGAATAAGGAGATGCATTATACGATACTTAGTTCATGCCGTCGGGCGTCGACTTGACAATGTACAAGTGGCTTTCGTCGAGAGAGACTGCGTACTCGTAGCTTGGGAAGGCAATCGTGACGCTCTCAAGCAGCTCGCGCTGGGGGTCCGTAGCCTTCAAGATCGAAAGGTTGCCCACGTCGAGGAGCATGTGGCGCACGACGTTGCACGCGTCGGTCCCTTCGTCGCCGGCCAAGTCGCCAGCCGCGCTTACGATGCTGCCATCGAGGGTTACGATGGCAGCGCCGATCTGGTTGGGCGTCGCCAACAGCGTATCCTATCTGGTGCATGAGCGTCTAGTCATCCTCGACGACGGTCTCTACCATGCTCACAGCGCTCATCTTCCTTCGTCAGCTCGAAATTTGCACCCACACAGCAATAAATACGCACCTAGTACATGAAAAGCACCACATCTTTAGGTGCGTATAGCTGAAGAGACAAGGGTATTTTATGCGAGCAACGGACAAATGTGGGCTAGCTAGCTAGACATGTGCCGTCGAACAGGCTTCGGCCCCAGCAGCCGTGTCCATTTCGCTGCTAGCTGGAGGCACCGCAGTCGCTGCAAGCTCACAATACGGCGCGCTGACCCATTGCGACGATGCTGCTGTGGGCGTTGGAATTTCAGAGACGTGTGTGTTGGCAAGCGAGATCCGCGACATACGTAGAGGCGGCTCAGCCGTTGTCTTGAGTTGGATAAAACCACCGACCAGTGCAATACAAATGCCCATGGGAAGCTTCAGCCACGGTGTCTCGCTGATGGTCTGCTGGTCGTCGAGCCACAGCGCCGCAAGTGCTCCGATGACGATGGAGGCGCCAAGGCAGCACGTGACGACAATGATGCGGATGCGCTCCGAGTATGTGATGCCGACATATACGTCAATGCCAATGTAGACCGCGAAAAGCACGTAAGCGACGAAGCGGTTTACGACACACGCCAAGAGGTACGTCCCGACGAGAACGATCGTTGCCATGTTGAGCATTGCTTTGCCGAGGATGAGGAGGATGCTTGTATGACGCATGTCGACATAGCGATGGACCATGGCGAGACCGAGGACCACAAAGAGGAGAAGCAGCATCGTCGCGATAAAGTTGAGGTTGCCGAACGTCGCGAGCGCGAGGTAGCCAAAGACAAAGACGCCGATAGCCACGATGTGGATCGCAGCGTAGCCAAGGAAGGCGCAAAGAAGGCCATAGATGACCACGATTGCGTAGAAAACTACGTACGACGCTGCGAGCATGGCACTCTTCTTCGCCGGGCGGGAAGTCGGGTATTCAGCTCCGCTCTTTCTGAGATCTCGGGGTCAGCCCACTCATGGTTTTGCCTGTCAGCCGCTAGCGCACTTACTCGGACCGCACCTAGCCAGCTCTCGAGTGTCGTACTTGTTTGGAACGGCGAACTTTTACGGGATGGTTTGGTTGGGCGACGTGGGCTCTCAATTCGCCTTTTCGAAGATGGCCTTCCTCGACGGTCTCCTGACGCGCGCTAGCAAGTTCGGCAAGAGCCACGGCCTCCGCCCGCTCACGTCCAAGCGTGCCAACCGTCGTTTCTACAAGGGTAAGGGCTGCCGCAACGAAGGCGTCCACGCTAAGCTCGGTGGCTACCGCATGGACCTCACCAAGATGCTCGAGCTCGAAGTGCCGGACCTCACGGGCTTCAAGCTCAAGCCGTACGTCTCGCCACTTGTCTCGCGCGTGCCTCCGTCGGCGTCGTCGTAAGTCGAAATGAAGCCCAGTATATAGAGAAACCTTGAAAAGACCGCGAGTAAGGCCTCAAATCCACTGGCTGCTTGTCGCGTCTCCTACATGGCACTGATTCTGGCCATGTCGCCAAACGCCATTCGACTTTGTAGACAGCGCTAGTTCATACCGGGCCATCGATTGCCACTGCGACGCATGCCTTGATGCCACCACATGACCATTCTTCGACGCCTGGATCCTGTAAATAGGCGAATCTTGTCAGAATCTAAAGCTCGCTGTCGCAGCCTCCTCTGTGGTACACAGGTGCGAAACAAATTACTCAAGTCGGTCCAGCCACGTATGTGCAAAATGAAGCACCGTCGCCCACCGTCTGCGTCCAGTGGCGCCACCTCGTTTGCTGGAGTGTGCCAAGGAGGGGTTGAAGTTGCTTTCAGCGAAGCACATGTATGGAGTCCAATTACTAGTAGATTGGCGATCTCTCTACTTCTTACTGGATCGCACAGCCGCACTTTTGGCCGTGCTTGAGCTGCTCCACCTCGCCAGCCGCCATGCTCAGCTCCAAGTCGGTGCGCTCCTTCTCTTTCATGAGGCGCTCGTACTCCTTGCGGATCTTTTCAAGCTCCAGCTCCTTCTCGTCCTTGTGGCCGCGGATCGTGTCGAGCTGCAGCGCGATCTGCTCCTTCTCGACGTCAATTTCGTGCTTCCCCTTGGCTTCTTGCGCAAGCTTGGCCTTGAGCTGCGTGATCGTCTGCTGCTGGGATTCGACCTCAGCGGTGTACTTGGCGCGCTCCGACATGACCTCGGACGTCTCGTGCTGCAGCGCTTCGATCTGCTGTTTGTACACTTGCTCGCGACCGCCGATGGCACCAAGCGTTTCCTTGACGGCCGCAGCTTCCGCCTCGAGGGACCGGATCTTCTTCTCAAACTTGTCTTCCTGGCGCGAAAGGAGGAGGCGCATCGCGTCTGCATGCTTCGTCTCGGAGAATGCAAGGAGGCAGTCGAGCTTGGCGCCGCCCTTGGCCTGCTCGAGGTAGCGCTCACGGAACTTGACCCACTCACGCGCAAAGTCTTGCATGTCCTCGTACGAGTTTTTTTCGTCCGAGAAGCGCGGCTGGATGAGCTCCGAGAAGAGCGTCTGAAGCAGCCGGTCGCACGTGTCCTTGGAGACCGCGCGGTTCTGCTTGCGCACGTTGGCCTTCTCCTCCTCGATTTTTTCCATCAGCTCAGCCTCAAACTTGGCCGTCGCGTCGCCCATCGCTTGGCGACGGTACTGCGAGACAGCGCTTGCCTCGGCGTCTTTGAGCGCCTTGGAGAGATCGTCTGGGTCCAGCGGCATTTCGAGGAGGCTCAAGCTCACGCGGAAGGCCTCAGTCGCGGCCTTCATGGCCTTCTTGCACTCGGTAGCCGTAACGCCATCCCAAGCAGACGAGATCGTGGGCACGCTCCCGTTGTTGATCGCATCCACGTACGCGACGAGAAGCCCCGCAAACATGGAGCCGTTGAGCGGCTTGTTGTTGAGCATCTTGGGAGATAGGTTGTTGAAGATCGAGGCCTTCACCTTGGCGAGCTGTTCCTGGAACTCGGGGCGCAGGTCCGTGATCGGGATCTTGTCGACCTGCTGCAGCTGGCTCTCATCGTAGACCGGGCGCACCATTGTATGGCACTCGCGGTCCTTGAAGAACGACGTCATCATGTGGCGCACGCGGTTGCGCTCCATGACGGCCTGCGTCAAGCCCGGCTGCGGCGCCAGCGCGCGCTCCAGGTACTCGTTGGGCGTGATCGGGTCGCCGTCTTCGTCCACGAGCTCGAGCGTAAAGTCGCGCACGACCCAGGTAAAAGACGGGAAAAAATTGGAGAACTCCTCCCCCGCAGCGTCGGCATCCTACGGCCGTCCACGTAAACCTAGTTGCCATGCAAAACGAAGCGATATACGTCGCCAGATGCGTCCGCGCGGATGCGAATGTGCTTGGTCATGTTGGCAATGAATGAAAGCCCGTTCACAGCCTTCTCGTCGACGCTGCCTTGGCTACAGTTCGCGATCTCGTGAGCGAATTATCATGAGGTAGAGGGGCATGCACCTGTTGTAGATGAGCTTCGAACAGAGAAGGGTTGCGAGCGAGAAGATACGGACATCGTACTGCGCCGACGCTTCCAAGCCGCCGAGACCTTCCGTGTCGAGCATGAGCACGTAGCACGGCTCGCCGTTCGGCAAGTTGTGCTTCTGCGGCCGGCCCCAGAGCCAGATGCCACGCGTGCAGCGCTCGACAGTTGGGCCGACGCGAAAACCGCTCTGGTTGCCAAGCAGCCAGTTGAGCATCGACGACTTGCCTGTGCGGTAGAGCCCAGCCATGGCGACGACCGAGATTTTGCCCTCGATCTTTTGCAGGATCTCCATGGCCTTCTCGTTGACCTGCAGCCGATCTTCCTTCTCGTCAAAGTGGAGAAGCGCGATGGGCTCGTCCGGGAACTGCGTCAGCGCCAAGGCCGTCTCCTCGCTGCCACTGCTGCTGCGACGGCGGTTCGCACTCTTCTTGCCCATGCTGGTTTTAGTCACTCCACAATCGGAAATGGTGAGACCCGTCGTTTGCATTTAAATTTACGTGGCGAAGGCGACATACAAAACCAGTGATATTATAATTGTTGGATTCGGCGGGAGATGAAGTATATATATACCAAGTCTAAAGTGATCGGATTGTAAGGGCATTGGAACATTTCAGCGACGCTGGCGGGGTCCCTCGATAAACCCTTCACTTGGACAGCGCCTTGACTCCTACTTCTGCATATCAGTGGAAAAAGTCTCTCGTGGAGCTGCATTACGTAGAGCTTCAAGCTCGCATGACCGTGTTTGGGCTCGGAGGCAAAATACGGTCTACAGTACCGGTACTTGTAATGGGATCAGAGATTGATTGACGCATTTGTCGGTCCGCCAAGCACCAAGCGGACGCTTGGCTTTATCTCAAGATAAATCCAAAAAGCATCCACGATTCCAACCCGACAAACGAATACATGCATCGAGGTTCACTGCAAAGACAAAAAAAGTGAGCACGCGCAGTACCCCGTCTTATACGCATACCAACTACTTCAACCTCGGCTCCTGTGCAATACATTTGTCCATCGCTGCGTGTGATGGACCGCGATCTTGGAATGGGCGATATACATCGAGTGGATTGGTCAAAATGTAAACGACTATGGCCAATCCAAGGCCGAGAACACCCCAAAAAGATATTTCGAGCATCACAGTTGCAATTTTGTCGCGCTGACGCAGTCGACATGGCGGTTCAGCGACGATGGACAGAGCATCAAGAGACATCGATGCTCAAAGTGCAGGAAGATATCGACATGACGAAGGATGATGGAACTGGTTTCGTCGAAGAGCGTGCTGAAGCGACTCCTTGTCCTGCCTCGTCCAGCGTCATCGCCATGGAGGAGATATGGCAACAATGGACACTGGAGAAGAGCTGAGACTGCCACCCATCGACGATGGCAACAAGGGGAATATTGCTCCAGCGTCGATGCACGACCGGCTCCATGGCACGTCTCCCCCGAAACCTCGGCTCAAGACGCGTCGCGTTCCGCTCCTCGACATCACCCTCATCTACGTAGCTTCGACGATGTCATTACGGCCGGAC